>NW_017677504.1:0-17500 GCF_001879085.1 Nicotiana attenuata
CATTACAGACCTACTCCAGCTTTCGGAATCGAATTTCGACCCGGATATCAAAAAGTCCACTTCCGGTCAAACTTCCCCCAAAAACCTTCAAATTTCTATCTTTAGCCAAATGGCTCCAAAATGACCTACGGACCTCCGAATTCACTTCCGATCGCGCTCCCGACTCCAGAATCACCATACGGAGCTGCTCCAAGACTCGAAATCCCAAATGGACATCGATAACACTGAAGTGCACTTCAAGCCAAACTTATGAAATTTCTTCCAAAATGCTACTTTTCATAATAGGCGCCAAAACGCTCCCGGGTCATCCAAAACCCGATCTGGGCATACGTCCAAGTCCGAAATCATCATACGAACCTGCTGGAACCTTCAGATCCCGATTCTGAGGTGGTTTACTCCAAATTCCAATACTAGTTAATTCTTTCAACTTTAAGCTTCCGAAATGAGAATTCTCTTTCCAAATCAACTCTGAACTTCCCGAAACTTAATTCCGACCACGCGTACAAGTCATAATACCTGAAATGAAGCTGTTCATGGTCTCAGACTGCTGAACAATGCACTAGAGCTCAAAACGACCGGTCGGGTCGTTACGCAATATCAAATCCTTCCTTATTTCACCATATCAAAACCATTGCAGCGTGCAACCCGATCGATAAACAAATTCAATAAATGTAATCAATCTAACAACTCAATTTACAAGAATCTCTACGATTAAAGAATATGAAAGAAAAACAATATAGGAATCCCGTACCAAATCAAGGAATGCTACAATTACTACAAAACAAGTTGACAAGCCAAATATAAGACAGTTAAAGTGTACAAGTAAGACAATTAAGGCAAATAGCAATTAATCATGAAATCATAGAAGAAACAAACATTTCAATACAAGAGTAATTAATGCGAGTAACCAGTTACGACATAGAAAGCAATTAAAGCATGTACCGTTAAGATATGGAATAAGATAATTAATGAAATAAGGGTAAACTTGGAAATAATTATTTTGACAGCGCATATATACTCTTCACCTTGCATATACGCTGTTACACACGTAATTCACATAACATATAGTTCAATGATTCCTAATTCCCTCAAATCAAGATTAGACCCAACACTTACCTCGATCCGCAAGCAAATCAAAGCTCAACCGGGGCCTTTCCTCTAAAATTCGGCTCCAAACCAATCAAATCTAACCACAATCGACTTAATATCAACAAACATTGCTAGGGAAATCAATTACAATACATAGAGTTAAGAGCTTTACACTATTTCCAAAAGGTCAACAAAAGTCAACCATGAGCTCGCTTGGTCAAAACCCGAGATTCAGACCAAAACCCAATTACCCATTTACCCCGAGCCTGATTATGCAATTAGTTTTGAAATCCGACCTCAATTCGAGGTCTAAATCTCAAAAAAAAAATTAAAAAAATCCAACATTCTACCAAATCCCTAATTTTCAACCATGAAAGAGCATAGATTTATGTTAGAAATCAATGGGGGTTAGTACTAACCTATGAAGTGGGCATGAAATCTCTCTTCAAAATCGCCTTAAGGCCGAGCTCTAATGTGAAGAAAGTGAAAAATGAAGAAAATTCCGATTTTTAGAAGTTTGAAAGACTGGGGGCCAAGTGTTCATCACGTTCGCGAGACACCTGACCCGAACGTGAAGCAGCAACGGCCAAAGGCCTTCGTATTCGCGAGGGGTTGCATGCGTTGGCGATGGTCTACCCCCCTGGCCATCGTGTTCGCGGGCCTAGGCTCACGTTCACGTAGAATAAACCCCCTTCTCTCCTCCCAGACCCCTTACTCATCGCGTTCGTGTAGTGCTGGTCGCATTCGTGAAGGTGATGATAGGCTATAATTACGTATTTTAGTCGATGATTACACTCTAATTTACTACACTTTAGTTATGTTTGCGCTTTAATCGCTAGTGTTTTGCACTAAGTGTGTGTTTTATGCCTTGTAGGAGTGATTTCGAGCTATGTAGATGTTAAGGAATGAATACAAATAATTTGGAGCTTTGAAGTTTGAGTAAAAGCCCAAGGAATTAAGTCGGGATCGTGTTCAGGGGTCAAATTTGATAGTTAGGAACAAACGAAGACTCGAGTAGGCTTGCGCACTATCTAGTAAAATGAATATAACTTTTTGCTCAGAACTCCATTTGGGCTCCACAATATATGGTTGGAAATCTAACGCAAAGGGCTACAACTTTCATATTTTATGGTTTTCCAAATTCCAAACGAAACAGGGTGCAAAATGCGCGAAACAGTAGACTTGCCAAATACCGCGTCCGTACCGCGCCCGGACCGCGACCGCGGACGTCCAGGCCTGGAAGCTTGTCCATTTTCGCGTAGGAGAAGGTATACTTGTTTGGTCCCGACCCTACGTGGTATATATACTTGGAAAAACGATATTTTGAGGAGGTTGGACACACTTTTGACATAATTTAGTCCTAAGGAAGCTAAGGAGACCGGGGATTCGACCTAAGGAGTCGAGAACATAGAGCAAGGCAGAGAATTCTTCTACGAGCTTTTCACTTCCTTCATCCTATTTCCATTCTTGGTTATGAATTCTAGTATTGTATTTTTACATACTATTATGAATAGATAATTCGTTTTCTAGTGTTTTGATGGAACCTTTTGTAGGATAAATTCTTGTTATGTTTTTATATAATTGAGTCGTTGGATTTCTCTACTTGTTCAACTACGTGTTTGTTGTTGCTGATTGAATGGCCATCAATTGACTGTGCCTATTTAGTGTGTACTGCTAGAGAGAGAGTACATATTTAGGTAGTTATTGAACAACGTCACTCCTAACGTATGTGAGAAATCAATACATTGGGTTTAAAGGTAGGTTTAGAAATAACAAAGCCTTGACGTGGTCATAATGAGCGGTTAGATAAAGCCAACTACGTAGTTTGAGAGAATATGTCTAGTAAATTGTTGTAGTTGCTCGAGAGAGAATTACGACACCTAAAGTGCTCACGATCAGTAGAGAATACATTGGCGAAATTATAGGGAACATAGCTAGAAGGATTCCGACAATTGGGGAAATCATAACTCTAGACCTCCTTAATTTAGTCTCCAACCCTTTGTGTCGTTAGTTGATAATTTTACAGTTTTGTAGTATTTGCTAGTTAATTAGTTAGAAATATAAATCTCAATCTTTATAATTTAGAAAATTATTCAAACTTGTCTTCTTAGTGATATTAAACAGATATAGCTAAGCCTTAGTTCTTTGTAGGATTTGACTCCGGACTTTTTGACTGGATTATATTTGCAGTGACCGCTAATCCTTTTTAGGACTAGAGTTGGGCGTGATCAAATTTTAGCGCCGTTGCCGGGGAACTAACGGTGTAGTTGTAGCTGTATATATTGCTAAGGTTCAAGTTTGAACTTTTATTTTGTTTTGTTTTTTTTGTATTTTTTTTATAACTGTTGATTTGAGAAACATGACATCTTGGAATTATGGGAATTTAGGTGTAGATAATTCTACTATTGATCTCCATACATATTGTGAAGGACACCACCCGTGGCAAAATTTTCAAAACGTTCCTGAGAGCGAGTTATGTGCACCAACTCAACCTTATTTGTGGAATGTGTGTGGTGGTAAAAATGGTAACTTTTATGGTTGTGCTTATATTTCTTATCTTCCCCAACCCCTTATTATGACGGTTCTACCTTTTCTTGTGAAGTTAACAGGAACAAAGAACCTAGGGATGCAGACCTGAAGGAGATCAAGGATATGTTAAAGTGCCTTCTGAAACAAAATAATGAAAAATAATTGTAGATAGAAAGGCAAGAGGCAACTATTCGCAAGATGGAGGCTCAATCGAGTCAAGTGGTTGGAGCTTTTAATGCTCAACAAGCCAATATTGAGGATAGTAGCCAAGAAGAGCATGGATTTGAGGTGTTAATTGGGGAGGTCACAGTTCAACATCAACAACCTAGCCAACTACAATTTGAGGATGTCAGTGTTGAAGAAGTGAGACTAGAGCTAGCCAAGGACCTTGAGGATATAAATTTTGTTGACTCTAGTATCATTGATGTTGAGGATGTTGAAAGTCCTGAAGTTCATGTGTTTGAGCGCATTGGTCCACACTCCAAGCATTTTTCCACATTATGTTTGGATGATGATATGGAAATAGAGTCATCCGAACCAATTGAAGAGTCAAGAAATGAGGAACAAGGTGCATATATTCTGGAACTCTTCTTGCCAGAAAGTCAGGATTACATACCTTATACAAAGGCCAAGGAGTGCAGAATACTACATTATTTCCTTAGGCAAGTTAGATTCGTTCCACCGCCCCACCCTCCACTAAAACAGGCTGGAATGCCTGTATGCCTAATCTATGTAGAGTGGGTGCTCTATTCAGCAATACAGGATGTCCCTGCATAACTTCTTGAAGGATTTTCGAAACAATCGGCTCTTTTTCTCGAATTTTACTCTTAGCAACTCCTATGTTCGAAGCAAGATGTTGTCTAATTAGACCACGAATTACAAATGTCTGGAAAAGTTCTATTGCTATACCCATGACCATAATCATAAGCTTAAATCAAAACTTGGGGTTCAATTCATAAGCTCGAGGTGGAGGCAAAAAGTGATTCACGTTGTGCCGCGACGTTAAATCAAGCGCTTGTTGGGAGGCAACCCAGCCTTATTTTTTTTCATTCATTTTATTATTATGTTATTTTTGTAGTGTCGCTTTTTGATTTTCTAGGATCATGGAAAGAAAAGCTATTGGAAGGATGCAACAGCAAACCAGATGGTTGGAACTAAGTGTGAGGTACCCGCACGAAGGACCAAGCCTGGGAGAAGTCTGAGTACCCCATAAGTTGCTAGTGCTTCGGCCTTTGGCCTACCAGGGAGTTCCTTTTACCCTCTTGTATGTATGGATGTGCATTGGGGACAATGCACAGTTTAAAGTGTGGGGTAAGGAGATTGTCTAGGTGACTTCTTATGCTATTTTAGTTGTGTTAGTTTAGTTGAATAATTTGCTTTTTAACTAGAAAAGATTGTGCTTTTCCTGGCGATGGAACTATTAGACAATTTTCTTGAGGGATTTAAGTCTAAAAAAATTCTTTTGTTAGGTAGTGTAGCAATTCCCCTTTGATTTTTCTTTGAGCCGCGGTTCTTTTCCAAGGGTTTTATTTGAACCGGGTGTAGTTAGTCTTTTTTTAGGAATATGAGCTGTTGTGTTGTGTTTTGAAATGAAGCAATATCTCTTGACTTTGTTATGCCTTGAGAATAGTGAGTACTCTGGTTGTGACGCTTAGGCTCAATTTTTGACTCTTGTATAAGTACCTTAAATTATATGATCTTAACTTTGCTTAACTGCTTTGACTAGAGTGTCTTGATGAAACCAATCCTGAGTGAGTTATGTGCCACGTGTGTGTGAGGTTTGGGTGTTATTCTGTGCATTGCATTTGATGCCTAGAACTTGCCCCCTGTGTTGTTCAGTCTTGGAAGTGATATAGGCGTTTCTTTGCTGAGCCAGATATGTATATTTTACCCGCCTAATTGTTATGTATCGTAGTTAACCCCTTTGAGCATGTAATCCTGTTTCTTTGGCAACCACATTATAAGCCTTACCCATTTGTTTGAATTAACCATCTATATGAACCATTGTAACCTCTCATGAGCACTTGAATTGTTTATGAACTGTGTAAAAGTTAAAGTGTGGGGTGGGTGGTTTGGCTTTTAAGTGGAACTAATGAAATAAGGAGAAAGGAGCACTGTTTTGAACAAGTAAGAGCCACTTGAATTGGAAAAAAATAGTTATATTGCTATGAAAAAAAAGTATTCCTTGATAAGTGGTGATTCTTGATGTAATTGTGCTTAAAGAAGTATGGGGTAATATACTTGAGGTGAAGGTGGAGTTTGGTTTGACATAAGTATGTGGTTTGAATGTTAAAGTATATGTATTAAAGTGCTTAGGGAGGTGTAGTCACTCTTATATCTAAATGTATCCTACCTGTCCCGCAGCCTACATTACAACCAAATAAAGTCCTACTTGATCCTAGACTGAATGAGCTCGATTAGTAGAGTAGTACACTACGGGCAAGCCTATGGTGCATCTTTTGTGGCATATGAATGTTATTTCTGAGAGTGAGTGAATTCTTTCTATCTTGAGTTCCTAAGTGTTCTTAGATTTTATTGTGTGGAACTACTCTCTTTTGTTGTGTGAGGGAACTTGATTCATGAAGGAGAGGTAATGTCAGTGATCTCTATGTTAGAGTAAGTGGGTGAGAGTTGTGAATAATGCGGGGTACTTGCGAGTCAAATCTTGAGGTGAAGATGTTACGCTTTTGTGCTTAGTCTATTTTAAGTATTCTTGGTGTGACGAGTTAGGGGAATTGTTTAAAAAGGTCATGCCTATATAAAGTGTAGTTTGATTGCTCGAGGACGAGCAATAGTTTAAGTGTGGGGTGTTGATGATAGGCTGTAATTACATATTTTAGTCGATGATTACACGCTAATTTACTGCACTTTAGTTGAGTTTGCGCTTTAGTCGCTAGTGTTTTGCACTAAGTGTGTGTTTTATGCCTTGTAGGAGTGATACCGAGATATGTAGATGTTATGGAATGAGTTCAAGTGATTTGGAGCTTTGAAGTCCGAGTAAAAGCCCAAGGAATTAAGTTGGGATCGTGTTCAGGGGTAAAATTTGAAAGTTAAGAACAAACGAAGACTCGAGTAGGCATATTGCGCACTGTCTAGTCAAATGCACATTACTTTTCGCTCATAATTCCATTTGGGTTGCACAATATATGGTTGGAAATCTAACTCAAAGGGCTACAACTCTCATGTTTTATGGTTTTCCAAATTCCAAACGGAACAGTGTGAAAAATGCGCGAAACAGTAGACTTGCCAAATACCGCGTCCGTACCGCGCCCGGACCGCGACCGCGGACGTCTAGGCCTGGAAACTTGTCCTTTTTCGCTTAGGAGAAGGTATAATTGTTTGGGCCCGACCCTACGTGGTATATATACATAGAATCAGTATTTTGAGGAGGTTGGACACACTTTTGACATAATTTAGACCTAAGGAAGCTAAGGACACCGGGGATTCGACCTAAGGAGTCAAGAACACACTGGGAGCAAGGCAGAGAATTCTTCTACGAGTTTTTCACTTCCTTCTTCCTATTTCCATTATTGGTTATGAATTCTAGTATTGTATTTTTGCATACTATTATGAATAGATAATTCGTTTTCTAGTGTTTTGATGGAACCTTTTGTAGGATAAATTCTTGTTATGTTTTTATATAATTGAGCCGTTGGATTTCTCTACGTGTTCAACTACGTATTTGTTGTTGTTGATTGAATGGCCATCAATTGATTGTGCCTATTTAGTGTGTACTGCTATAGAGAGAGAGAGTACATATTTAGGTAGTTGTTGAACAATGTCACTCCTAACGTATGTGAGAAATCAATACATTGGGTTTGAAGGTAGGTTTAGAAATAACAAAGCCTTGACGTGGTCATAATGAGCGGTTATATAAAGCCAACTAGCGTAGTTTGAGAGAATATGTCTAGTAAGTTATTGTTATTGCTCGAGAGAGAATTACGGCACCTAAAGTGCTCACGATCAGTAGAGAATACATTGGCGAAATTGTAGGGATTAGCTAGAAGGATTTCGACAATTGGGGAAATCATAAGTCTAGACCTCCTTAATTTAGTCTCCAACCCTTTGTCTCGTTAGTTGATAATTTTACTGTTTTGTAGTATTTGCTAGTTAATTAGTTAGAAATATAAATCTCAATCTTTATAATTTAGAAAATTGTTCAAACTTGTCTTTTTAGTGATATTAAACAGATACAGCTAAGCCTTAGTTCTCTGTGGGATTCGCCTCCGAACTTTTTAACCGGATTATATTTGCAGCGACCGCTTATCCTTTTTAGGACAAGAGTTGGGCGTGATC
Source organism: Nicotiana attenuata (assembly GCF_001879085.1). NCBI lineage: Eukaryota > Viridiplantae > Streptophyta > Magnoliopsida > Solanales > Solanaceae > Nicotiana > Nicotiana attenuata. The sequence continues at coordinate 7,915 of NW_017677504.1, forward strand.
AGAAGGGTGATCCCACCATTGCTTCGCATTTGCATCCACAACCTTGCATTTGCATAGAGGAAAATCCGCCCCAGCCTAGATTACTCTTCACGACCGTGGGAGTATCTTCGCGATCGCGAAGAAGGATACACCAGACATCACTAGACTCAAAAACCAGCAATATCCTAAGCCCAAAAATCACTCCGTAGCCTATTCGAAACTCACCCGAGCCTGTTGGGCTCCTAATCAAATATGCACACAAGTGTAATAACATCATATGAACTTGCTTGCGCGATCAAATCAAAATAATACAGAGAACTATGAATTGGACATCAAAATGAATGGTATTTTCTAAGGAACTCAAGAACATGCAATTTTACAACCGGGCGTCCGAATCACGTCAAATTAACTCAGTTTTGCACCAAATTTTATAAACAAATCATAAATATTGAAATGAACTTGTACCAAGTTCCGGAACCAAAATCGAAACCCGGTAGCAACAAAGTCAACCTACGGACAAACTTAGGAATTCTTTTAGCCTTCAATTTACTAGTTTTCAACAAATTACGATAATTCAAGCTAGGGACTTCCGAATTCGATTCCGGGCATACGCCCAAGTCCCAAATCACGATACGGAACCACCAGAACCATCAAAACACATATTCAGGTCCATTTACACAAAATAGGCCATAGTCAACTCAAATGATTTTTAAGGCAAAATTTTATATTTTCTTCAATTTTTTTACATAATTTTTTTTTGAAAAAAGACACGGACTGCGAACGCAAATTGAGAAATGCTAAAATAGAGCTATTCAAGGTCTCAGAACAAAGCAATGAGGGCTAAACTAAAAATGGCCTATCGGGTCATCACATTCTCCAGGTCTAAAACAAACGTTCGTCCTCGAATGGACATAGAAGGGCACCTGGACTGGTGAAAAGGTGTGGATATCTACTCTGCATGTCCGACTCGGACTCCCATATGGCTGCCTCGATTGGCTGACCTCTCTTTTGCACTCGAACAGAATGATAACTCTTAGACCTGAACTGTCGGACCTGCCGGGCTAGAATGGCCACCGACTCCTCCTTATAATTCAAATCCTTGTCACCGTGATACTTCTGGAGCATGGAGACATATAACACTAGATGTAATGCCGATAAACTAGGTAGCAATGCCAGTCTATAGGCCATACCACTCTCTCAAGAATCCAAAGGGTCCGATATACCTATGGCTCAACTTGCCCTTCTTTCCGAACCTCATCACACCCTTCATGGGTGAAACCCGGAGCAATACCCTCTCTCCAATCATGAATGTAACATCACGAACTCTACGGTTGGCATAAATTTTCTGCCTAGTCTGAGCTGTGCGAAGTTGATCATGAATAATCTTGACCTTTTCCAAGGCATCCTGAGCCAAATCGATACCCAACAATCGAGCCTCTCCCGACTTAAACCAACCAACTGGCGAACAACACCGCCTCCTGTATAATGCCTCATAGGGAGACATCTAAATATTTCAACGATTCCCATGTTTGTAGTTCGAAAGGAAGAGGATCCCAGGAAATTAATATTCGACTGGTAGCTGTTGTTGTAGGAAAACTCCACAAGTGGCAAGAACTAATTCCAAGAACCCCCGAAATCTATAACGCAAGCGCGAAGCATATCCTCCAATATCTGAATAGTGCGCTCAGACTGTCCTTCCGTCTGGGGGTGAAATGTTGTACTCAACTCAACCCGTGTGCCTAACTAACGATGTACGTCCCTTCAAAAGTGCAAGGTGAACAACCTACACTCGATCAGAAAAAATGGACACAGGCACACCGTTAAGACGGACGATCTCGTGGATGTAGATCTCAGCTAACCGCTCTGAAGAATAAGTAACTGCCACTGAAATGAAATGTGCCAACTTGGTCAACCTGTCCACAAATGACCCATATCGCGTCGAACATCTTCCAAGTCCGTGGGAGCCTAACAACAACATCTATAGTAATGCGCTCCCACTTCCACTTAGGAATCTCTAGCCTCTCAAGCAAACCACCAGGTGATTGATGCTCGTACATTACTTGCTGACGATTCAGACACCGAGCTATATATGCAACTATATCCTTCTTCATTCTCCTCCACCAATAATGGTGTCGTAAGTTTTGATACATCTTGGTGGCACCCAGATGAATAGAATACCGGGAGCTATGGGCCTCCTTAAGAATCAACTCACGAAGCTCATCCATATTAGGCATACAAATATGATCCTGCATCCGCAAAACCCCATCATCTCCAACAGAAACCTACTTGGAACCACCGTGCCGCACCGTGTCCTTAAGGACAAGCAAATGGGGGTCATCATACTAATGCTCCCTGATGTGCTCATACAAGGAAGACCGAGAGGCTATACAAGCTAGAACACGACTAGGCTCCGAAATATCTAATTTCACGAAAGGATTGGCCCAAGCCTGAACATCAGATGCAAGTGGCCTCTCACCAACTGGAATATACGTAAGACTATCCATACTCACAACCTTTCTACTCAAGGCATCGGCCACCACGTTGGCCTTCCCAGGATGATACAAAATGGTGATATCATAGTCTTTCAATAGCTCTAACCACCTCCTCTACCCCAAGTTAAGATCCTTTTGCTTGAATAAATACTGTAGACTACGCTGATCCGTGAACACCTCACATGACACGCTGTAAAGATAGTGCCTCCAAATATACAACGCATGAACAATGGCTACCAACTCTAAGTCACGAATAGGGTAATTCATCTCATTAACCTTCAACTGCCGCGACACGTATTTAATCGCACTGTCGTCCTACATCAATACTACACCGAGCCCAATACGAAATACATCACAACGTGTAAGATCTTGAACCTATGGGCAACACCAACACTAGCGTCGTAGTCAAAGTAGTCTTGAGCTTCTAAAAGCTCAACTCACACTCATCTGAGCATCTAAATGAGCACCCTTCTGGGTCAATCTAGTCAATGGGGCTGCAATGGATGAAAACCCTTTCACGAACCAGCGATATTAACCTGCCAAACCCAGGAAGCTCCGAATCTTTGTAACTGAAGTAGGTCTAGGCTAATTCTGAACTGCCTCAATCTTCTTAGGATCCACTTTATGCCCTCTGTCAATAAAACATGCCCCGAAAAGGAGACTGAGTCTAACAAAAACTCACACTTTGAAAACTTGGCATATAACTGACTATCCCTTAGGGTCTAAAGTACAATCCAAAGATGTTGTTCATGCTCATCTCAACTGTGGGAGTAGATCAAGATATCATCAATGAATACGATCACAAAAGAATCTAAATAGGGCTTGAATACCCGATTTATCAAATCCATAAATGCTGCTAGGGCATTTGTCAACCCAAATGACATCACTAGGAACTCATAATGCCTATACCGAGTCTGAAAAGCTATCTTAGGGACATCCGATGCCCTAATCACCAATTGATGGTAGCCAAACCTCAAATCAATCTTCGAAAATACCTTGGCACCCTGAAGCTAATCAAATAAGTCATCAATCCTCAGCAACAGATACTTGTTCTCGATAGTGACTTTGTTCAACTGTAGATAGTCTATACATATCCTCATCGACCCATCTTTCTTATTCACGAACAACATGGGCGCAACCCAGGTCGAGAAACTAGGTCTAATAAATCCCATATCAAGCAAATCTTGCAACTACTCCTTCAATTCCTTCAACTCCGCGGAGCCATACAATATAATGGAATAGAAATGGGCTGAGTGCCCGGAGCCAAATTAATACAGAAGTCAATATCTCTGTCGGGTGGCATCCCTGGTAGATATGTAGGAAATACATCTGGAAACTTACGCACAACTGGTACTGAATCCATGGAAGGAACCTCCGCACTCGAATCACGAACATAAGCCAAATAAGCTAGACATCCCTTCTAGACCATACGTCGAGCCTTAACATAAATAATAACTCTGTTAGTAGAATGGCTAGGAGTCCCTCTCCACTATAATCGAGGCAACCCCAGCATGGCTAAAGTCACCGTCTTGGCGTGACAGTCCAATATAGCATGATAAGGTGACAGTCAATCCATACCCAAGATAACATCAAAATCTACTATATCAAGAAGTAGGAGATCTACGCTAGTCTCAAGACTCCCAATACTAATCACACACGAGCGATAGACGCGAACTACAACAATAGAATCTCCCACAGGTATGTACACATACACAGGAGCACTCAAAGAAACATGAGGCATAACCAGATATGAAGCAAAAGAGGATGATACTTAGGAATAAGTAGAGCCCTGATCAAATAGAACTGAAGCATCTCTATGGAAAACTTAAATAATACATGTGATAACGGTGTCAGATGACTCGGCCTCAGGCCTAGTTGGGAAAGCATAAATCGAGGCTGGGAACCACCACTCTGACCTACGTCTCTAGGACGGCCTCTAGCTGGCTGGCCTCCACCTCTAATGGCTTGACCTCCACCTCTAACGGTCTGACCTCCACCTTTGGCTGCCTCGCCCCTGCCTCTTGCTGGCTGAGCGGGCGGTGGAGCAACCGGTGCCAGGACCATAGCACGAGAACTCTAATGTGTCATGTCGCCCAACAATCTCGGACATAACCTCCTGATGTGACCAGTACCTCCACACTCAAAAAACCCATCCTGCTATTGTGGCTGCTGAAGCTGAAGCTGACCCGAATTGGCCGGATAACCACGATGATATCTCTGAATCAGAGGTGCACTGATAGGAGCTGATGATGTATTGTAGGCTTGTTTTCCAGAATGAGGTACATAAGGACCACCACTCCCCGAAGCACTATGAGATGCCTGAAGTGCTGACTGAAACTACCAAAAGTACCCCTTCCTCCAGATGAGGCACCATTGAAACTACCGAAATGACAAGGCCTCTTATCAGACACCCCCCTCTCCTGAGGACTGACCATCTCGATCCGTCTAGCAATATTTATGGCCCTCTGAAAAGTAATATCATCTCCAGTCTCCTTGGCCAGTTGTAGCCTGATAGTGAAAGTGAGCCCATCAATAAATCTCCTCACTCTCTTCCTCTCAATAGGGAGCAAGATAATGGCATGGAGAGCTAGATCCACAAATCGAGTCTCGTACTGGGTAACAGTCATACTACCCAGCTGAAGTCGCTCAAACTGCCAGCGATAATCCTTCCTCAGAGCGACCTCTAGAAATAGCTGTGAAAACTGATCTTAGGTAAGTGCAGGCAAACCAGCTGGTCAAGTCAACATATAATCTCTCCACCACCTCTTGGAAGAACCAGTCATCTGAAACACTACAAACTCAATCCCATTGGTCTCAACTATACCCATCTTGCACAATACCTCGTGGTAAAGGTCCAGATAATCTTGTGGGTCTTCAGAAGCTGCACCACTGAAATGAATAGGGAAGAGCTTGGTAAACTTATCCAACGTCATCAAGGCATCAGACGACATAGAGGGCCTATCACCGGCCTGTGCCGCAACAACCGGCTAAACCATCCTAACTAGCGGGGCTACTGGAGTCGGATATTGGGAAGCCGCCTTCTCCGAGGTATGAGTAGCGAAAGTCTGTGCTCCTCCCCTAGCCCGAGAGACGGCTAGTGCTTCTGGGAATATATTGGTCTGAGCCAGACTCTCCATAAGGCTTAGCAAACGGACTAGAGCATCCCGAAGTACTACAGTGGCTATGAACCCCTCCGAGACCTGAGCTGGTCTGACGGGTACAGTCTAAGCTAGAACCTCCTTCTCGTGATCAATCTGAGGCTCCACTACAAGTGCTGATGAGCCCTGCCTCTAGCTCGCACTCCGACTCGACCTCGACCTCGACCTCTACCCTTGGTAGTAGCTGGAACAGGGGGCTCCTGCTCCTATCCAGCAATAGATGATGTGTGTGTTCTCGCCATCTGCGAGAGAACAAGAATAGAATGGTTCAATCATCAATGGTAGAATAAAATCGTATGATAGAGAGAAAAAAATGAAAATTTTCTTAAGCTCCATAGCATCGAGAAGAAAAGTACAGACATCGTCGTGCCGATCCTCCAGACTCTACTATGCTTTCTCATGACTCATGAGACCTAGGAAACCTAGTGCTCTGATACAAACTTGTCACGACCCGAAAATCCCACCCTCGGGACTGTAATGGCGCCTAAAATTTTACTTGCTAGGCAAGCCAACGTTAGAAATATATTTTAGTCATTAATAACAATTAAAATTAAATGATAACCAAGAAACTGCATAAACAAAAATAGAGTGAGAAAACCAAAATAACAACGATATATTGATACAATCCCGGAACTGATGTCACAAGTACACGAGCAACTAGAGTAATATGAGAATAGTGAAAAATGAAGAAAATCCCGATTTTTAGAAGTTTAAAAGACTGGGCGTCGGGTGTTCAGCACGTTCATGAGACACCTGACGTGATCGCGAAGCAGCAGCGGCCAAAGGCCTTTGTGTTCGCGAGTGGTTGAACGCGTTAATGATGGTCTGCCTCCCCTGGCCATTGCGTTCGCGTAGAACAAACCCCTTGCTCCCCTCCCAGACCCATTACTCATCGCGCTCGCGTAGTGCTGGTCGCGTTCGCGAAGGGTGATCCCACCATTGCTTCACGTTCGCGTCCACAGCCTCGTGTTCGCATCAAGGAAAATCCACCCCGACCTAGATTACTTTTCACAATCGTGGGAGTATTTCGCGATCGCAAAGAAGGATTCACCAGACATCAGCAGACTGAAAAACCAGCAATAGCCTAAGTCCAAAAATCACTCCGTAGCCTATCCGAAACTCACCTGAGCCCCTCGGGCTCCAAACAAAACATGAACACAAGCGTAATAACATCATACGAACTTGCTCGCACGATTAAAATATCAACATAACACCTAGAACTACGAATCGAACATCGAAATGAATGATATTTTCAAAGAAACTCAAGAACATGCAATTTTACAACCGGGCGTCCGAATCATGTCAAATCACACCATACACCAAATTTTGCAGACAAGCCATAAATACTGAAATGATCCTATACCAAGTTCCGAAACCAAAATCTGAACCCGGTAGCAACAAAGTCAAACCTAGAAATTCTTTTAGCATTCATTTTACTAATTTTCAACAAATTATGATAATTTAAGCTAGGACTTCTGAAGTCGATTCCGGACACACGCCCAAGTCCCAAATCACGATATGGATCCACTGGGACCATCAAAATACTGATTCGGGTCCGTTTACACAAAATATTGACCGTAGTCAACTTAAATGAGTTTTAAGGCAAATTTTCACATTTTTTTCAATTTTTTTCACATAAAAATTTTCCGAATGAAGGCTAACGGAGCTATTTAAGTCTTGGAACACAAAAAATAAGGGCTAAAACTAAAAATGACCTATCGGGTCATCACAATTTCTAGAAAATATTTTCCTACATACCAAACACATCCTTACATGTCGTACACTTTCGAATTCCCGTTTATCTTTAAGGGGACCATGCTGCTAGCTATTTGGATTAAGATTGGATAATACACGAAAATTTAATCGGATCTCCTGAAATTAATGTAGGAATTCCTCTACAAGTTTTCACTAACAGTGCCCAGTTGTGGCCTAAGTGGAAAGCTGCTAAAGCAGCCGCTTTAGGTCCCTTATTTTTTTGGGCTCCAAATTTTTTCTAATAAGTGTATATGTTATTTTGTTTTAAAAAAAATATTTAGTGTTCTAAATGAAAAAGTATAATTTTTCACAGTAAAAAAGAAAAGATTGAACAATTCAACATAATTTGAGAAAAGGAATAGTCTTTTCTGGAATCGCTCTCTAGATCATAAATTGAGAAAGAATTTGATTATTTGTAACTCAAAAAAAAGATTAAAAATTTAATACAATCCCAAAAAGAAAATCCTTGATAAAATTTTAACGAAAAATAAATTAAAAATCCTAAATTAGAAAGTATGTCTCAAGATATATAAAAAATATAGAAAAATGAACTTCTAAAAAATTATATATGAAGTTTTATTTTTCCTAACAAAAAGCTTAAGGCGTCTTATTGAAGTTTTTGCTTTACGCCACCATATTTATTGAGCCACCATCTCGGGAGGAAATGTAACATTTAACATAATAAAAGAAAGTAAAATCACACATTCAGACTAGACTATCACCTATTTTAGATTTAAAAATAGCCAGATTTACAACTGGTCGTTCAAAAATAGCCCAATTTCAAAAGTAATCGATATTTAGCCACTTTTCATGTAAAGATAAATCTGAGCGAAAACACTGTTTAAAACCCGAAAAATACGCCAGCATATTATGCTGGAGTTCCAGCATAAGTATACTTGAGCTCCAACATATTATACTGGAGTTCCAAGATAAGTATGCTGGAACTCCAACATAATATGATGAAGTTCCAGCATAAGTACACTAGAACTCCAGCATAATATACTGGAGTTCCAGCAAGTATACCGATCCAGCATAATATACTGGAGTTTGGAGCATCAGTGCTCCAGTCTCCAGTATATTATACTGGAGCCAGCAAAGTATACCGGTCCAGCATAATATGCTGGAGTTCATACACAGGTGCACCGAACTCCAGTATATTATGCTGGATCGGTCTCTACTGCAGCAAAATAATGGCTATTTTTCATTGACTTGGTAAACGCTGGCTATTTTTTAATGACCAATCCGAAAACTAGCTATACCGTGCTATTTTGTCGTGGGCTGTCCCGATTGCCCACATAGGCAGGCGGAGCCATAAGCTAGCCGACTCCAACTCATGGCGAGTCTTCTTTGATGGCCGAGAGTATTATGTAAAAAGGATCGATGAGCATCTAATCCAATTCAAGTTTGACTTTAATTATCGTATTTGCAGTGAGATGGATTTGTCTCTTGTGATCATTTACCTTAATAATGGGGTGTTGCGGAATTTTTTTTCCTCTTGGTGATTAAGATTTAACCATATCTTAGCAAAAAAAGAGTCATTGCTTGTGCTTTCGCAGTCTTGAAATTAATCAATAGTTCTGAACCTTATGATTACCTACCAATATCTGAACTGTTCTCCATAATTCTCAAAACATCCGTAAAAGGAAGGGCTCGAATGGGGATCCTTTTATACCTTAAATATGGATAAATGATAAATCTAAACTTTAGAAGTTACAAAGAACAGAATGTAGGGACTAATTGGCAAACCATAGAGAAGCATCTAGGTTTATCCAAGAAAAAATTAAATTATCCACAAAAGACATTCACAATACTACACCAAATGATTGCTTATGGAGTCATGACTATGGTTTAGATTATGCACTCCCATTCCCAAATGCCTCCACCTTTCATATTGAACAGTCCCTTCTTGGGCCCATATGTACACCCTTTTGTCACTGTCTCATTTGTTTTTTCACTTTCTTTATTCTTTATTATGAGTGCCATTTTGCCAAAATACGTTTTTCCTACTTATTTATAAACAGCCAGAAATTGCAAAGTGAAGGTCACTCATGATTCATTCCATCCTTTATTGAACACAAAATGGTACTTCTGCCTTCCCAATCAAAGAAAGAATCATCAGATTCTGATCAATCTAACTCTAAACATATTTCCTCAGATTCTTCATCATCATTATCTTCAAGGTCATTTTCTTCCCTCTACTCA
>NW_017677504.1:22500-25000 GCF_001879085.1 Nicotiana attenuata
TATAGATTCTAGAGCTCAGGGGAAGGTTTGGAACCCTAGTAGTAGAATGGAATCGGTTTACCGGGCTGACTTCCATGCCAACACGAGTAGTTTAACTCATCACTACCTTGTATGGGCGTTGAGAATTGTTTTTGCTTTTTTTGCTAAAAACCTTTTCAAAAGTATTCAAAGAGCCTTTGCATAGTTTACGAATCATGCTTAGTAGGGACCTAAACACAGGAATTTTTTTTCTCAGAGTCAGACCACGCCTTATGACGAAAGGGGGAGAAAGGACGGATCACCTGTCGATCTGTGATCAAAGAAAACTATACCTGAAGAATGGGATACAGATTGATAAGCACAAAAGGGTAGGCTTGGCTATTAATCTACGCTCATTGATGAGACGGCGACATAGAGAAGAAAGTATACCCTTTGTCACCCCCTTGTCACTTAAAAGTAAAGAAGAGATACACACTTTGGAATCAAAATTTGGTGGGATTTAGGATGGAATCGAATAGCGAATGCACTTGCGGTTAAGACAGGTCCTGCATCTCCTACCTAATGCAATTGACCGACCCGCCATTTCTTTCCTTCAATAATGCCTTCGCTTCACTTCAAGACGCTATTTACCAAGGAAAGACTACCTTTTTTTTGAATGGAAGAAGCCGAAGGGGTGAACGAGCGCTGAGGTAACGAGCTGTAAGAAAGATGAGCAGAGCATTCCTTCCGCCGGCATTTATAGAAGTAGGGGAGCGTGGTGAGATAGATAGACGTCCAATCCTGCAGCAGCTAGTTGCTCGGCCTTAGTCTTGGGCTGAACTCAGACTTTAATCAACCCCTTCGTACTTGGATCCAATCAATCGATTGATCAAGAGGCTAATCTCTTTTGTTTGGGCCGGTAGCTAAAAGAAAGTCCTCGCTTTCTCTTGAACAAGGGAAGGGAAGCATAGCATTAGCTTCAATTGAACAAGCTCAACCTTGAAAAAAAAAAGGTGGTAGGCCGACGTTGAACGCTTCAACTTGGCCACCGAAGAAGGCGAAGGCTGGGCGAGAGACTAGGCCAACTTACTGCGCCATGCCATGGTTTAAGCTTTAGGCTCCACAGACGGAACTCTGTTTAGGTATTAGGGAGGGGAGGAAACCACTCAGCGCTGCTCCGTGGGGTGGGTTTCAATGCCTAACAAAAACGGCCAAAAGAAAAAAAGGGATGTATGGCTGAGGGGAGGAGAGAAAGAACGCATGCATGGAGATTCTGTCTGTCGGAGGTTCGAGAATCTATGAAAGGACATCTAAGGCTAAGGTTATGAAGTAAAGGAAGTCCATTACTGAGAGAAGTGGTGATCTCGTCTTGCTTGCTGGGAGAGAGGAAGCTTCCGGACCATCTTTTCCAGCCAGATAGCGAGCGATCACTCAGCAATGAACACTAACTGAAAGCGGCCGGGAATGAGTACCTGTCCCTTACGGGAATCGAACCCGTGTCTTCGACATGAAAAAGAAGATGTCCTAACCACTGGACGAAAGGGACCAAAAAGCCATTCTTCATATACCTCAGCTTCGAGAATAGAAGTGGTTAGTTTTGTTTCTATACGCAATGCAATATTTCGTTTGTCTTCATGTTGGCGATTTCTGATGTGAATTCGGCGGGTCATCCCCCCTTCCTACGGGTTCCCCCACCGACCCAGTGACACACCAACCACGCCCCTTCTCTTTCTCCGATCATAAAGCCCCCTGATCCCTTTATTTGTCTTTCATCCCCCCTGAATAAGTAAGACCCCGCTCTTTCTAATTCAAAAAAAAAAGAGGGGCGAAGCGCCCGTTTGAAGTGGTGAAGGCCTATGCTACAGTAAGAAAAAAAGTACGTTGAGGTTACGAAGTCACTTAGTCGAACTAGAAAACTATAAAGAAAGGGAGGCTAAGGTTACGAAGTAAGGTCAGCTGGTTAAGGAAAGCTCAGGTTATGAAATCGCTTAGCCGTTAATTAATTTAAAAATAAAAGAAAAATGAAAGTAGTAGTGAGGCGTCGGTACGGAGTTGCGTCAGCTGTGGATATAGACTAGGCTGAGGGACGGACGTCATCTCTTCTATTTTCTTCACTTACACCTTACACTTCAACTGAGTCTAACGAGGCTCAGGTGCGGAGCCTTCCACTGTGGACCGAGACTACGCAAAGGTAGAACACCATGGAAACTTTGCTGACTTTATCACCAACCTTGCTTTCGCTACGCTCAATAAGAACCCGGAATAGCGAAAATAGGTTCGTGTTCNTTCACACCTCGCGGTGCTTACACCTCTCGCCTATCGGAACACCAACCCAATCTTGAAAGCTGAAGTGGGTTTGGGGAATGGAAGAACAAGAACATCTTCTTTACCACCAAAAATGGTAACATAAGACCCTTCTTCACTCATGCTTGTCATCCGCTCGTGAATACCGTCCAGTCAAGTCTTTGTTCTTTTATTCTTAAATATGGGTGCTAACCAGATTCCCCATGTTATATGCGAGGTCAATAAAATTCTCCAGAGA
>NW_017677504.1:27500-29843 GCF_001879085.1 Nicotiana attenuata
GCAGGCTAAAATAAAAGACTAAGAGGCGCTGCAAGCGAGCAAAGAGTTATGCTTTCATTTCTTTGTTGAGATTGAAATCAAGTTAAAAGGTTAGGTATAATGCACGCAGGCCAAGTCAAGAAAAGGACTTCCTTACTTTTCATTCATAGTAGTCTTAATGACTAGTAGTTTGAAGCCTTAAGAAAGCGGTTTTTTTTCGGCACTCGCTTCCTTCGTCTTAAGTCAAGTTCAGTTTACTTTTTCGATTCGGAACTCTTAGTCGAGCTGATGGCGAGATCAATTTTTTGTTCGAGGTTCAAGAGGAGGGAGAGGAACCACCGCCCAATGGTGCTTTTACGAAAGTATGGTCACCGGTGGCTAATACCTTCTCGAGACTATCGAACCTGAAATCCACTTTCCATCGCTCTTTTTAGGTTGGCATAATATAGAAAGAGAGTGCCAAGAAACAACACATACCTATCACTTTTGGAAGGTTTGGAACCCTTACTCAACATAGGGTCCAAAAACCCGACATACCCTTTTTTTAGAGCGAATAAGGGGAAAAGAGCTCTTGCATCGTTAGCCGCTTTTAAGCATTTCCTGCCTGAGTTGTTGACCATCACCTGACCTCACACGAGAGGCCCCAAGCCAAGTGATTCTCCCCCAAAAAAACCTACATGTGATGTTCCGAAAACAGAAACATGTGATTTAGTAAATTAGAACCCATTGTGGGGTGCAACTAGGGAACAACTATCAACTAGTTTGAAAAGTTCTTCCATTTAGTAATGGAAGTCATCCGTTGTCACTTTCTAAGGGTATGGTAGAGAGGCTTGAGAAGGTGGACAATCCTTCAGTGAAGACCTAACGAGAGGCTGAATTCAAACACGCCCAAAATCCACAAGAATCGTACGAACATCTATGGATCGTAGCAAGGAACCTTGGCTTCAGCTCTCATCACCTCACTCAATCCTACAGCGGAAACTCGAGTCGAGGCGCTGCAAGCGAGCAAAGAAGCACTTCTTGTAACCAAAAGAAAAACCCCACGGATCAGCAAAGGCTTGTTCTGGACCACGCCGCTAGATTGAGACTGCCACCTTCCTATTTGAGTAAGGAATGAATATCGGACCCTACTGACGTTCAACCGACGACCGGGCCTAGTGGTGCTTGCGGCTTTTCCTATTTCGGCTTGGATTGAAAATACTGGACAGGAAAGGAAAAGAAACTGTCCAGCCTTTCAAGCCCTACTAAGTAAAGGGGGATGCGTTGTTGGCTGCTTTAACCCCACTTCTGCTCAACATCGATCCTCTCACATACTTCCTCAAGCAGCGGAACACTCAATGCCCAAGCAGTTACACGTTGTTGATTTCAGACTCCTCCGGTAGAGCCAACAACCATTCAGTGAATTGTCTTGTGTTACTAAGTTTCAAGACGTTCACTGAATCTTTCACGATGTTTTGGTGGCAGGTACTAGTACATCGAAGCCTTAGAGAGCCGCTGGACTCCAGACAAGCCGTTACGAAGCGCCATCAGCCCAGGTCAGGCGACCCGAAAGGACCAGACATAAACCACCCGCTAAGAAAACGGTAAATAAGACAAGTGATCAAGCTGGCAAGTCAGGGATACAGGATTGATTTTTCCAGGGTGTGTGAACTTCCTTATATATTCAGCCACATGTGCGGGTGTGAAAGGATTTTATGGTCTCGGTCATTCTTCTATGAAATATCGATTCTATCAATCATTCCATTTCAGAATCAAGTCCCCCCTGAATAAGTAAGGCCCCGTGATTCCCCAAACCAGCTCCTGGCCTTACCCGGCGGAACCGGCCGGGGGTATTCGGCATGGGCGGAGAGAGCATCTGAAGGGTTACTTCACCTTTGGTGATCACACACCGACCCGGGCAATCACTAGCTACAATCGATGGAATTTTGATTGAAACTCTTCATAAAAAAAGCCGCCTGAAGCCCCACCCGCCTTTTCTATATAGCCGCATAACCATAAAAAGTTTTCTCTAATGCCATACCAAACCAAGACCTTTCCTACAAGGAAAGAAAGAACCCGCGGCTCCCCTTTTTGAATACCCCCCTCACTCCCTCCGGAGTGAGTTCTTTTCTGCGGGATTTAGGGATTCCTGTCTTTTGCTCATATTGTCTCCTATGGAGATGGATTGATATGGGGCTTTCTACTTCTTACCTATTCACTTCTACTTGAACCGTTCAACGAGCGTTGTAACGATCCAAAGGAAAATCTCCTGGCTCAGCACTAGTCAACTTGTGGGGTGTCACATACCCTGCAGACAACAACCGCAGCAGTCACCAGTCTGGTCCCCTACCCCACAAAGTAGCTTGATGGCCGAACCACTCCTAA
>NW_017677505.1:0-7618 GCF_001879085.1 Nicotiana attenuata
CACGGTATGTTTTCTACACTCTGCATAATTTGAAATAACTATATTTGGATCATGAGCAGAGAGTCCTACCAAATACCAAACTCCTTTTGGACATATCCGTTACAAGTGAACCAGTCCCGTTCAAAAGAGTCCCAACCAAATGGAAGTACCTAGATTCTAGGGATACACTCCAACGTCTCTTCAAAATTGAATTTCAGTTTAATTAAACTTCGAAGAGTCTGAAAAGATGTAGCTACCCCATCAATTATTCCTCTGTATATTGATCAGCTTTGGTGTATTCCTTACTTCATCTCTCTCAAGCCGTCAAAAACTATCATTCTTCTTTCATCTTCCAAACACAATCTAATTCTCTTCTTTTCATACCCTAGCCTAGATATGTCAAACACCTCTGAAAATCCTTCATCACCAAGCAAATAAACAAGCAATTGAAAGCAGGTAGGGAAGAAGAATCCTAGAAATCTGAAGATTCATTTAAGTCTGCTACTGAGGGGGAAGAAAGTAGGTCTTTCAAAACTGAACAGGTATCTTCTGATTCTAAAGTTTCTCTTGAGACAATTTCTAAAGTTGCTGCAAATTTGGAGAATAGATTTGTAGGATGTATAGCAGGTATAGAGTCTACATAATCTAGAGAAGTTGGTGGTAAAAATGAAAAAAAGGAGAGCAAGGGCGCTAGGAGTACTGTGAGGGGAAAGGGGACAAGAGTGGCTGATTCTTCACCCACTCCTGTTGGTATAATAAAAGAAACTGGTGCAATGGTTGTTTGGGGAGAGGAATTTAGTGAAATAGAAGAGAGTGTGAGCAAAACAGGGGGAAGTAGGTCTGGTGAAGCTGCTGAGGGGTTGGTTCAACTTGGCAAAAATATAGATGAACCCGTTCCATCTGAATAGGAAACCCTCGCGGACCTACTGATAGAGTTATCAATGGCACCAAAAACTCATGCCATTCCCTATGGTTTCATTCTCACAACTGTGCTTGCACATTTCAAGGTACCTATGAAGAAGTGGGGTTAATACTCTGCTTGCTTGCGATTATGAAGTCAATGTCATTCTTAATGAACCTAGTTCATCTGAAAAGACACCTATCAATAGCAAAGTCAGAGTCTTGGTACAGAAGAGTGAGGCAAAGGATATTGAGATAGCAAGGCTGAAGACACGATTGGTTGAGGTAGAATCTGGGAGAGATGTTCTCAGAACTGAACTTGCAAGGGAAAAGGAGAAGAATGATGGAATTCTTCAAGACATGCTGAAACTTCTCCAAGCATATAACCCAGCCCCTATATCTTCCAAGCCTTAAATCTTAGCCTAGTGTAGATCAACTAGTGACCCAGTTCGGGACGTTTTGTTTCTTTTGCTCATGTTTTCAATATTTTTATTTCTTCTTATGCTTTGTGGTAGAATCTTATCAATCATCAATGAAATTCACTGTTTTTGCTCTAACTGTTTGTTCATAATTCTTTGATGGTTAAAATTCTTAGCTTGATATATGATGATTAATCTATGATTGCATTTGAAGTAGCCCTAGTGGCCATGAGTAAGCTTTAAAATCTGGTTATCTCACATTTTTATGCAACTTTTCGATGATGCCAAAAGGGGAAAAAAGGTTGTGCTTTAAACAAGTAATGTTTACACTTTGAACAGTGATGTTTATAACCAAATGTACCTGGTTCTTGATGATAAGTGATAAAAAGGAAAAATGTTTCTAACATTGTGTTGATGTTAAGCTGAGTTGAAACAGGGCTAAGCTTATGAAAAGCACAGAGTTTGTCATCATCAAAAGGGGGAATTTATTGGCCCAAGTAAAGGTTAGTTTTGAAGACTCACAAAGGAACTCATGATGAACCAGGTCCATCCAGTGGTCCATCCCTCAGGTGCACAAAAACGGGCAGATTTGAGCATGTGGGTTGCACGTGATGGAGATAAGCTTAAATTGGTGTATTTAATATCTCCTGATCGAAAAGGTTGCATAATTGATAAGGAGAAGGACTCCTTAATCAAAGAGAACACTATTCAAGATAGGGAAGGAGTTAGAAATTGAAATCAACTAGAACTCTTCCACCAAGGAAGAGTTGCATCAGAACTCTAGTTATTTCTTCATCTACTAACTCTATAAATTGCAAGATGTTCTCACATTAAAGTGTTGCACAAAAACGCAGAAGTTAAACGTGAATTGGGAGCAAAATAGCAAGGCTTTTTGCAAGCAATTCGTGTGTGATTCAAGTGTGCAAACCTGAAGCTACAAGAACCAGATTGAAGAACCAGCTCCATAAAGAGTTTTATGTGTCTTTCTTTATTTCTAGTTCAATTGTAGTAGGTGTTTT
This sequence comes from Nicotiana attenuata, assembly GCF_001879085.1. Lineage (NCBI taxonomy): Eukaryota > Viridiplantae > Streptophyta > Magnoliopsida > Solanales > Solanaceae > Nicotiana > Nicotiana attenuata. Next base: position 2,318 of record NW_017677505.1, read on the forward strand.
ATATTGTACCTTTCAGCTTTCATAGAAGCAATTGTATTAGGTACTTTGAGTATTCAAGTTAGAGTTAACTTGAAGTTGTCGCAGCAGTTAGAGGCTGGTTGCCACAACGGGATTAGAGTTAATCCTTAGGTTTACAAAGAGTTTTGTAAATGTTGTTTTTGGCTCAGTGATTTTAGTGGAAGTTTGGGAAAATCCTACTGAGTAGTAGGTCGTGGTTTTTTCACCTTTTGAGCCAGGTGTTTTCCACGTATAATCTCTGTGTTCTTTATTTTATGTACTTTTAATTCCGCAAACAGTAGTAATAAGTACACCTAGAAGAACCAGGTCCTTCCAGAAGCAGTTTAAGCGAAAAATTGAGTACCACACAAATCACCCCCCCCCCTCTTGTGTGGTATTGACGTTTAGAACATCATGATGGAAAAGCTATAATTAAATATTGGAACTGGATTGTTTAGCATTTATTGATGTTATTAAGTCGATTATGTATAGATTCGATTGTGTTGGAGCCGAATTCGAAAGGAAAAGCAGCGTTTGAGGATTGAATTGGCCGTGGAAGTTTGAGGTAAGTGTTTGGTGTAACCTTAGCTTGAGGGATTAGGAGTTGAGTCCTATTTGCTATGTGATAATTGTTGAGTACGACGTACAGGCATGGTGACGAGTATCTATACGTTGGTTTCAAGTATGACCGTGAGTCTTATATTGTGATTTTCATGGTTTCGTTGTATTCTTCATGCTTTGGTGATGATTTATAGTTGTTGTGAAAAGTTTGTGGAAGGAATGGAGACCTTTGAACATTATGGAGCATTGGCTCGAGTTATATTATGAATTGTGAAAGTATATGAGATGATTGAACCCTTTGGAGCATTGGCTCAAGTGGTAAAGTGAGTTACGAAGTTCATGTAAAAGATAGAGAAAGAGTTATTGAAATGTTCCCTTGCCGGGATTTAATTGTTAAATCGGTGTTCCCTTGCCGGGATTCCTATATGTTCTTGTTTATTTCCCTTGCCCTTGTTTGTGATTGTTGTTTGGGTGAGGAAGAGTGTTAAGGCACGAAGGGTGATGCTGTGCATTGTTTGCTATTGTGAGGAAAGAGTGTAAAGCATGAAGGGTGATGTCGTGCCGCACGATGTACCATTCCGTGCCAATTCTATTGATTATATGTGAGGAAAGAGAGTAAAAGCACGAAGGGTGATGTCGTGCACATTTTATTATTCTAATTGCTTTGGTGAGGAAAGAGAGTAAAAGCACGAAGGATGATGTCGTGCACATTTTATTATTCTAATTGCTTTGGTGAGGAAAGAGAGTAAAAGCACGAAGAGTGATGCCGTGCACGTTTTCATTATATTATTGCTTGGTGAGGACGAGAGTAAAAGCACGAAGGGTGATGCCGTCCACTTATCTTTGATCTTCCTGACTTTTTTGCTGATAATTGAGTTATGTTACCCTTTTCTGCTATTTACTGATTTTCTTGTTGTTATCGGTTCAAGTGCATTAATTGTCTTATCCCACTATTAGTGTGATTCTTTGTGTTGGCATTTTCCTTTTGTTGTGTTACTTGTTATTATTGGCTCGAGGTATCCTTGCACAACATTATGCCTTGAATTTATGCTATAATTGCTACATGTTTATGTGACTTAATTTCTACTTGACATTTAGCATACTAAATATTAAATTGCTTATTTTCTCCTTAAAGTCCATAATTAATTGCTACTTGTCATTACTTGTTTTCCTCAGTGAGTCATAATTATTGTGTACTTGTTGTCTTATGAATTCGTATTAATTGTTGCGTTTGTTGGAGTAAATTTCATTTGGAAGAACTGTTGACTTAATGAAATGGGAGAGGGTGGTACGCCTACCACGAGATTTAATAAAATGGGAGCGGGTGGTACGCATACCACGAAATTTAGTGAAATGGGAGCGGGTGGTACGCCTACCATGAGATTTAATGAAATGGGAGCGGGTGGTACGCCTACCACGAGATTTAATAAAATGGGAGCGGGTGGTACGCCTACCACGAGATTTAATTATTGAGAAATGGGATTGGGTTGCACGCCTGCAACGAGATATGTGCTGATAGTGAAATCTGCTTTTATTTCCCTTATCCATGTTAGAGTTAAATTATTGATGTTCTTTATTATTTTCTTGAAATTCTATATTATCTCCTATCCCCGAAGCATGTTCCCCTCCCATTTAAAATGTTTGATCTTGTTATTTTCCCATTGTAGATATATATATAACTGTACAGGTTTATGTGGTAGTCCTGTCTAGCCTCGTCACTACTTCACCGAGGTTAAGCTAGGCACTTACCAGCACATGGGGTCGGTTGTGCTGATACTACACTCTGTGCTCTTTTGCACAGATCCAGGTCCCGGACAGTAGCAGTAGCTCGGGAGCTAGCCTTCAGTCCATCGAGACTCCGAGGTAGCCTTACACGCGTCCGCAGGCCCGGCGTCTCCTCTATCTTATATTTCATTCTGTTATCTCCTGTTTCGAGACAAACAGTGTTATATTTCTTTCAAACGATTGTATTTAGTACTCTTAGTAGTCCGTGGATGATGTGAGACCAGTTCTTGGGTAGAGGCACATGTTGAATTCTGCATTATTGTTCAGCTTATTTAATTTAAGTCTTCCGATTTAATTTTATATTCCGCTGTCATTTAAATATTTAACACTTGTTGTTATGATAGATAAGAAGATTTAAAATGAAATAGGTAGGAGTTTATGACTTGTGGCTTGCCTAGCTTCTACGAGTAGGCGCCATCACGACCCCCGAGGGTGGGAAAATCCGGGTCGTGACAGAACCTTATCTATACATTGGCTCTGGCCTTTACATTGGCTATTGCTCGATCAAACTAACCTCATCACTTTTCCTATCAACACCACATTAGCACTTTAATTGCCACTTCTTTGCGACATGCATGTTGACATCTCTACATGTTCAGGTATTTAATGATAAAAGTCTATATTATGAAAAAACTATCTCTTCTTTAAATTTCAGTACTAATACATCCCAATTTATATTGTCATTTTCTGAAGGACTACCTTCTAGGACAACAGCAACTCAAGTTTCCTTTGGATATTAAAAATAATTCAATTGTTCATGGTAAGAAATTCTTTAACTGTCGTATTAATGGTTTTATTATGTAATAAATAGCTTGCACAAATCCATATCTCATTGTTACTTCTCATAAATTTGTATAATTTGTGATATACATCTTCATCAAGATATTCTTTTAAACTCATTTCTGAATTTCTGTCCTTACTTTTTTGCAACTTTGAGCGTCTTGACTTAAAAATTTATATCTGTATTTTATTTTTATCAGCAGACATTATAGTGAGAACAACATATGTCCTTCCTCCTCATTGGGTGTGAGAATCTTAACATTTCTCCACATTAGTACTACTGCTGGCTTCATATGGAGAAGTTGTCATTTATTATCCAATGTCAAAGACAAATCGAACATGTGTAGGACAAGTCGGACAGGTATACATGCAAATTCAGAAAATTTCCTAGTAGTATTTTATTGGAAGAAACTCTATTTTTTCTTAAAGTTTAACGTGTATTTTAATCTTTTATTCTAAACAAGATATAAACAAGGAAGATAGGACTGTTAGGGTTACCTCCTTATTAAACGTCTGATTTGGATGAGCTTTGAGAGGCCACTAAAAACTTTGATATGACAAATCTAATCTGAGGCATAGAACCCAGTCCTATACTGCCATTTAGTTAGTATTGTTGAATATTGCTTTGAGTGATGTCAGGATGACTTAAGTGTTAGCCGAATATGTAAACTCTTTGAATTTGTGCCAAATGGGACGCTGCGGGGGTCATATCAAAATCTTGAGATACAGATATTATCTTTATTGGCAGCATTGATGTGAGAATCATAACTCCAACATAGGTGCAGGACAAGACAGACACTCACAGCTCAAATCGGAAAGGTATACATGGAACATCATTCCCCAAGAGTTTCATTATATATAGATGGAAGTATGGAACATATGAATTTGCTTCACAAAATTGTCTAATAGTGTGTTATTGGAAGAAACTTTATACAATGTTATTAATTTACATGTGAAGCTATTTTGTCCGAGGCTGATTAAAAAAAATAGCAGAAGTCAATTGATTAATGTCTTTTTACTTTCATTCCAATCTTACCCGAAACATGACAATGTGAATACTTAAAGAAAAGTTATTTTTATTTTTCTTCAGGAACAATGGCAGGAAAAGTTATAAAGTCTACAACAAAAGCAGTTGGAGAAAATCAATATCAATGGCAGGAGAAGTTGGCAAAATACAAAGATGAGCTCTCCAAGGTAGTTTCGGGCTATTGGAAACATGGGTCATGGAAACCACTGTGCTCGCCATCGAGCTCGCTTAAGCAAGGATGTTCTCCTTGCTGGACAAGATTGGCCATATGATCCAGAGAGAAAGGAGATGAAAGCAAAACAAAAAGGACCCAAGTGTGACAGAATATCATTCTGTCAAGGCTTTCATTCTCCCACTTCTATGAGGACATACCAATGAATTTTGAGAACCTGCAATTTGAAAAGCTAACTTTCCAGTAAGTTAGAAGAATATTATGCTATAAAACTATGTTTGATTAACTTATGTACTAACTTGTCACAATCCTAAAATCGACCCGGTCGTGATGGCGCCTATCGTGAAACTAGACCAGCCGACACAAATCCCAAATCACACTAGTATTTCATAAAAAAACATTTTTAAGCTATTAATTAATAACATCCCATAACATGGTTTTAAATAACAAGTGCGGAAGAATAACACAAGCCCGACATTGGGGTCTCACAAGCCACGAGCATCTACTAAGGTTTGTCTGAGTACAATAAAGACTATCATAGTCTGGAAATAAAGAGTTATTGAAATGTTCCCTTGCCGAAATTTAATTGTTAAATCGTTGTTCCTTTGCCGGGATTCCTATATGTTCTTGTTTATTTCCCTTGACCTTGTTTGTGATTGTTGTTTGGGTGAAGAAGAGTGTTAATTCACGAAGGGTGATGCCGTGCATTGTTTGCTATTGTGAGAAAAGAGAGTAAAGCACGAAGGGTGATGCCGTGCCGCACGATGTACCATTCCGTGGCAATTCTATTGATTATATGTGAGGAAAGAGAGTAAAAGCACGAAGGGTGATGCCGTGCACATTTTATTAAGCTAATTGCTTTGGTGAGGAAAGAGAGTAAAAGCACGAAGGGTGATGCCGTGCACGTTTTCATTATATTATTGCTTGGTGAGGACGAGAGTAAAAGCACGAAGGGTAATGCCGTGCACTTGTCTTTGAT
>NW_017677505.1:7661-26903 GCF_001879085.1 Nicotiana attenuata
ATATATATATAACTGTACAGGTTTATGTGGTAGTCCTGTCTAGCCTCGTCACTACTTCACCGAGGTTAAGCTAGGCACTTACCAGCACATGGGGTCGGTTGTGCTGATACTACACTCTGTGCTCTTTTGCATAGACCCAGGTCCCGGACAGCAGCAGTAGCTCTGGAGCCAGCCTTCAGTCCACCGAGACTTCGAGGTAGCCGCAGGCCCGGCGTCTCCTCTATCTTATATTTCATTATGTTATCTCATGTTTTCGAGACAAACAGTGTTATATTTCTTTCAAACGATTGTATTTAGTACTCTTAGTAGTCCGTGGATGTTGTGACACCAGTTCTTGGGTAGAGGCACATGTTGATTTTCGCATTATTGTTCAGCTTATTTAATTTAAGTCTTCTGCTTTAATTTCATATTCCGCTGTCATTTAAATATTTACGCTTGTTGTTATGATTGATAAAAGGATTTAAAATAAAGTAGGTAGGAGTTTATGATTTGTGGCTTGCCTAGCTTCTACGAGTAGGCGCCATCACGACCCCCGAGGGTGGGGAAATTCGGATCGTGACAAGTTGGTATCAGAGCTCTAGGTTACACAGGTCTCACAATTCACGGACAAGCTCAGTAGAGTCTAAGGGATCAGTACGGAGACGTCTGTATTTATCCCCCAGAGGCTATAGGGTTAGGAAAACTTCACACTTGTTCTTTCCTGTCGTGCGGTTTTGTTTCTCAAAATGCTAAATTGAAACCTCTACTCTTGTCCCTTCGCGAATGGCGAGGTCATGTACCACTTCTTCAGCTGAGCAGCAGTACAGACCAGTGATAGATCAGCTACGTCTTCAGAGGCCTTGTAGAGGTTGGATAAGTTTCACCAAGCTCTTCACTACTACATTCAGCGGTGCATCTACTGAGGATCCCCAGGATTATCTGGACAGTTGTCACGAGGTTCCTCGGAACATGGGGATTGTTGAGACCAATGGGGTTGATTTTGCTACATTTCGCTTGTCTGGATTCGCTAAGACTTGGTGGAGGGATTATTGCTAGACCAATAGGATCACCAGCTTTGACTTTAGGACAGTTCACGCAGCTGCTTCTAGAGAAGTTTCTCCCCATCACTCAGAGAGAGGTCTATCGGAGGCAGTTTGAGCGTCCCCAGTAGGGTTCTATGACTGTTACTCAATACGAGATCAAATTCATCGACTTGGCTCGTCATGCTCTTATCATACTTCCCACCGTGAGAGAGAGTGAGGAGGTTCATTGAGGGACTCGTCCAGCCCACTCAGTTAGCTAGAGGTAGAGGTAGAGGTATTAGAGGTGGAGGTAGAGATACTAGAGGTGGAGGTAAAGGTATTAGAGGTGGAGGTGCAGGTGTTGTTCTGGTTTGTGGTAGAGAAGCTTCGATTTTATTTTGCGCCGTATTTGGTCATGCCTAGTGATTCATTGAGTGTTCCTGTTTATGTGTCTACACCGGTAGGTGATTCTATTGTGGTCGATCGAGTCCATCATTCTTGTATTTTGGTGATTGGAGGTATTGAGACTCGTGTAGATTTGTTGCTTTTAGACATGGTTGACTTCGATATTATATTGGGGATGGACTGGTTATCACCTTACCACGCTATCTTGGAGTGTCATGCCAAGACTGTGACCTTAGCTTTACCGGGTATGCCTCGTTCAAAGTGGAGAGGGACTCCTTGTCATTCTACCCGCAGTGTTATATTGTATGTGAAGGCTCGGCGTATGGTCGAGAAGGGGTATTTGGCCTATTTAGCCTATGTTCGTAATTCTAGTGCTGAGGTTCCCTCTATATGATTCTGTGCCCGTTGTTTGTGAGTTTCCTGATGTTTTCCCTTTAGACCTGCCGGGTATGCCACCCGACAGGGATATTGACTTCTACATTGATCTAGTTCCGGGCACTCATCCCATTTCTATCCCGCCATATCGTACGGCCCCACCTGAGTTGGAAGAGTTAAAGAAGCAGTTGCAAGACTTGCTGGAGAAGGGTTTCATTAGACCTAGTGTTTCGCCTTGGGGTGTGCCGGTGTTATTTGTTAAGAAGAAAGATGGGTCAATGAGAACGTGTGTTGATTACCGGTAGGTGAACAAGGTTACAATCAAGAATAAGTATCCGCTGCCGAGGATTGATGATTTGTTCGACCAGCTTCAGGGTGCCAAGGTATTTTCCAAGATTGACTTGTGATCTGGCTGCCATCAGTCGAGGATTAGGGCATCCGATGTCCCCAAGACAGCTTTCCGCACTCGGTACGGGCATTATGAGTTCTTGGTGATGTCATTCGGGTTGACAAATGCCCCAGCAGCTCTTATGGATTTGATGAACCGAGTGTTCAGGCCTTATTTGGATTTGTTCGTGATAGTCTTCATGATGATATTTTGATATATTCCCGCAGCCGAGAGGAGCACGAGCAGCATCTTAGAGTGGTTCTTCAGACTTTGAGGGATAGTCAGTTGTACGCCAAGTTTTCGAAGTGTGAGTTCTGGTTAAGTTCAATTGCATTTTTGGGTCATGTCGTATCAGCAGAGGGTATTCAGGTGGACCCAAAGAAGATTGAGGCAGTCGATAACTGGCCTAGACCAGCATCAGCTACAGAGATTCGGAGTTTCTTGGGATTGGCAGGCTACTATCGTCGGTTCGTGGAGGGGTTTTCATCTATTGTAGCCCCGATGACCAGGTTGACCCAGAAGGGGTGCCCAGTTCAGATGGTCGGACGAGTGTGACGCGCGCTTTTAGAAGCTCAATATAGCTCTGACTACGGCACCGGTGTTGGTTTTTCCCACTGGTTCAGGACCTTATATAGTTTATTGTGGTGCATCTCGTATTGGACTTGGTGCAGTGTTGATGCAGGATGGCAAGGCTATTGCCTATGCTTCGCGGTAGTTGAAGATTCATGAGAAGAACTATCCGGTTCATGATTTGGAGTTGGCAGCCATGGTTCACGCATTGAAGATTTGGAGGCATTATCTGTGTGAACTGGCATGTGAGGTGTTCACGGATCACAAGAGTCTTCAGTATTTGTTCAAGCAAAAGAAGTTGAATTTGAGGTAGAGAAGGTGGTTGGAGTTGTTGAAGGATTATGATATCACCATTTTAAATCATCCAAGAAAGGCCAATGTGGTGGCCGATGCTTTGAGTAGGAAGTCAGCACATTTCATTCTTGTGGCAGTCTCCTATTCTTCTGAGAGGTTAGCTGAGATCTACATTCGGGAGATTGTTCGTCTTCATGGTATGCCCGTATCTATCATTTCGGACCAGGGTACGCAATTTACCTCGCGCTTCTGGAGAGCAGTTCAGCGAGAGTTGGGCACGCGGGTTGAGTTGAGCACAGCACTTCATCCCCAGACGGACGGACAGTCCGAGCGGGCTATTCAGATTTTGGAGGACATGCTCCGAGCTTGTGTCATTGACTTTGGAGGTTCGTGGGATCAGTTTTTGCCTTGGCGAAGTTTGCCTACGACAACAGCTACCAGTCAAGTATCCAGATGGCTCCTTATGAGGCTGTATATGGTAGGTGGTGTCGATCTCCGGTTGGATGGTTTGAGCCACGAGAGGCTCGGTTGTTGGGAACAGAGTTGGTTCAGGAGGCCTTGGACAAGGTCAGGATCATTCAGGATAGGCTTCGTTCAGCTTAGTCCAAGCAGAAGAGTTATGCAGACTGCAAGATTCGAGATGTGGCTTTTATGGTTGGTGGGCGGGTATTGCTCCGAGTGTCGCCTATGAAGGGCGTGATGAGGTTTGGGAAGAAGGGCAAGCTTAGCCCTAGGTTCATTGGTCCATTTGAGATTCTTGATCGAGTGGGAGAGGTGGCTTACAGACTTGTTTTGCCGCCGAGCTTATCAGCCGTGCATCCAGTGTTTCATGTGTCCATGCTTCGGAGGTATCACGGCGATCCAGCCCACGTGTTAGATTTCAGCACTGTCCAGTTGGACAAGGACTTGTCTTATGATGAAGAGCCGGTAGCTATTCTAGACCGGCAGGTTCGTCAGTTGAGATCCAAGAGTTTCCCTTCTGTTCGTGTCCAGTGGAGAGGTCAGCCTCCTGAGGCATCGACCTGGGAGTCCGAGTCCGATATTCGAAGCCGTTATCCTCATCTTTTCCCCGACTCAGGTACTTCCTTTTTCTGTCCGTTCGAGGACGAACGGTTGTTTTAGAGGTGGAGATTGTGACGACCCAAAGGGTCATCACCTATTTTTAATTGAATTTTGTGTCCCCGAAGCCTTGAAAACCTCATTTAGAGTTGCCTCGATTTGCGTGCACAGTCCGGGCACGTAGCCGAAAAGCTTAAATATGAAATTCTGTGAAAAATGCTAAGTTTTGATGTTAAAATGAATAAATTTGACTTTGGTCAACATTTTGGGCAAACGGACTCGGACCCGTGATTTAACGGTCCCGGAGGGTCCGTAGGAAAATATGGGACCCGAGCGTATGCCCGAAATCGAATTCCGAGGTCCCGAGCCCGAGAAATGAATTTTTTAGAAAAATTGTTTTCTGGAAATGTTTAAGAAAATTGGAAATGAAATTTGATTAGAACATGTTAGTATCGGGCCCGTATTATGGTTCCGGTGCCCTGTACAGGTCTTATATATGATCTAAGATGTTTCTGTGAAATTTGGTGAAAAACGGATGACGTTATTCGGACTTGAATTGCAAAAATTGATGTTTTAAGAAGTTTGAGAAAATTCTTTGATTTTGAGGTTTAATTCGATGTTTATGATGTTATTTTGGCGATTTGATCGCACGAACAAGTCCATATGATGTTTTTGAGTTAGTATGTATGTTTGGTTTGGAGCCCCGAGGGCTCGGGTGAGTTTCGGATAGGCGTCGGAGTGCTTTTGGACTTAGAAAATCTGGTGTTTTTGCTGGTTGCTGGTGTCCAGGTTTTTGTTCTATGCGATCGCATAGGAATGTCCGCGATCGCATAGAGTTAATTTTGGTAGTCATCAATTTGTTATATGCGATCGCATTGATTCTTCTGCGATCGCATAGAGTAAATTTTTGTAGTCATCAATTTGTTCTATGCGATCGCATTGATTCTTCCGCGATCGCATAGAGTTAATTTTTGTAGTCATCAATTTGTTCTATGCGATCGAATTGATTCTTCCGCGATCGCATAGAGTTAATTTTGGTAGTCATCAATTTGTTCTATGCGATCGCATTGATTCTTCCGCGATTGCATAGAGTAAAAATTTGCCCAGTTATTTTAAATGTTCAGAAATAGTAGCCATTCGGGATTTTCATAAAACTTCTCAAACTCTTTCTTCTCCAAGGTTCTAGGGCGACTATTGAAGCATCCTTTCACCATTAACTCGTGGGTTAGTAATCTTTAACTCGTTTTCTTTATTTTCCATCAACATTTATTGAAATTTTAGGCTTAAAACATGTGATTTAAGGTAGAAAATTGGGTATTTGGGTAGAGTTAGGGCTTTTTGATTTTTCTTGATTTAGACCTCGTTTTGGGCTCGAATTTGAAAACAAATTATATATTTGGGCTCGTGGGTGAATGGGGGGTTTGATTTCGGTCCGAACCTCGTGTTTTGACCAAGCGGGCGCGGGGTCAATTTTTGAGTTTTTGGGAAAAATGATGTGTTGGCTCAAGTAAAGGTTAGTTTTGAAGACTCACAAAGGAACTCATGATGAACCAGGTCCATCCAGTGGTCCATCCCTCAGGTGCACAAAAACGGGCAGATTTGAGCATGTGGGTTGCACGTGATGGAGATAAGCTTAAATTGGTGTATTTAATATCTCCTGATCGAAAAGGTTTGCATAATTGATAAGGAGAAGGACTCCTTAATCAAAGAGAACACTATTCAAGATAGGGAAGGAGTTAGAAATTGAAATCAACTAGAACTCTTCCACCAAGGAAGAGTTGCATCAGAACTCTAGTTATTTCTTCATCTACTAACTCTATAAATTGCAGGATGTTCTCACATTAAAGTGTTGCACAAAAACGCAGAAGTTAAACGTGAATTGGGAGCAAAATAGCAAGGCTTTTTGCAAGCAATTCGTGTGTGATTCAAGTGTGCAAACCTGAAGCTACAAGAACCAGATTGAAGAACCAGCTCCATAAAGAGTTTTATGTGTCTTTCTTTATTTCTAGTTCAATTGTAGTAGGTGTTTTATATTGTACCTTTCAGCTTTCATAGAAGCAATTGTATTAGGTACTTTGAGTATTCAAGTTAGAGTTAACTTGGAGTTGTCGCAGCAGTTAGAGGCTGGTTGCCACAATGGGATTAGAGTTAATCTTTAGGTTTACAAAGAGTTTTGTAAATGTTGTTTTTGGCTCAGTGATTTTAGTGGAAGTTTGGGAAAATCCTACTGAGTAGTAGGTCGTGGTTTTTTCACCTTTTGAGCCAGGTGTTTTCCACGTAAAATCTCTGTGTTCTTTATTTTATGTACTTTTAATTCCGAAAACAGTAGTAATAAGTACACCTAGAAGAACTAGGTCCTTCCAGAAGCAGTTTAAGCGAAAAATTGAGTACCACACAAATCACCCCCCTCTTGTGTGGTATTGACGTTTAGAACATCAATTGGTATCAGAGCAGGTTATCCTTGAAGAGGCTAACACCTTAGGAAAAGATCAACATGAGTGCACCACCTGGGAACTAGGAAGGGCAATCCACTATTAGGCCTCCACTTTTCAATGGTCAGTACTATTCTTGGTGGAAGAACAGGATGAGGGATCACATCATAGGAGAAGACTATGAACTCTGGGACATAGTCACTGATGGTCCTCTAGCAACTACAAGGAAGAATGCTGAAGAAGTGGATGTGCCAAAAAACTAGAGCTGACTGCACTGCTGAGGATTTAGGAAAATGGGAGAAAAATGCTAAGGCCAAGAATGGCTTGTGTGTGGACTTGGTCCAGATGAGTACAGTAGAATTCAAAGTTGTACCACTGCTAAGGAAATCTGGGATACTTTGCAAGTTGCACATGAAGGAACACCTCAAGTGAAGAGGTCCAGAGGAACATTGCTATATTCTCAATATGAGNATTCATTTAGCACTTATTGATGTAATTAAGTAATTTGTGATTAGATACGAGCGAATTGGCGGTGGAATCAAGGGGTAAAGCTATAATTGAGACTTGAGTTGTGTTCAAGGCATCGAGGTAAGTGTTTGGTCTAACCTTAGCTTGAGGGATTAGGAGTTGAGTCCTATTTGCTATGTGATAATTGTTGAGTACGACGTATAGGCATGGTGATGAGTATCTATACGTTGGTGTCAAGTATGACCGTGAGTCTTATATTGTGATTTTCATGATTTCATTGTATTCTTCATGCTTTGGTGATGATTTCTAGTTGTTGTGAAAAGTTTGTGGAAGGAATTGATACCTTTGAACATTTTGGAGCATCGGCTCGAGTTATATTATGAATTGTAAAAGTATATGAGATGATTGAACCCTTTGGAGCTTTGGCTCAAGTGGTAAAGTGAGTTATGAAGTACAAGTGAACGATAGAGAAAGAGTTATTGAAATGTTCCCTTGCCGGGATTGAATTATTTACTTGTTGCTCCCTTGCCACGATTTAATTGTTAAATCGTTGTTCTCTTGCCGGGATTCCTATATGTTCTTGTTTATTCCCTTGCCCTTGTTTGTGATTGTTGTTTGGGTGAGGAAGAGTGTTAAAGCACGAAGGAGGATGCCGTGCATTGTTTGCTATTGTGAGGAAAGAGTGTAAAGCACGAAGGGTGATGCCGTGCCGCACGATGTACCATTCCGTGCCAATTCTATTGATTATATGTGAGGAAAGAGAGTAAAAGAACGATGGGTGATGTCGTGCACATTTTATTATTCTAATTGCTTTGGTGAGGAAAGAGAGTAAAAGCCCGAAGGGTGATATCGTGCACGTTTTCATTATATTATTGCTTGGTGAGGACGAGAGTAAAAGCACGAAGGGTGATGCAGTGCACTTGTCTTTGATTTTCCTGATTTTTGCTGATAATTGAGTTATGTTGTCCTTTACTTCTATTTACTGATTTTCTTGTTGTTATCGGTTCAAGTGCAATTAATCGTCTTATTCCACTATTACTGTGATTCTTTATGTTGGCATTTTTCTTTATTGTGTTACTTGTTATTATTGGCTCGAGGTATCCTTGCGCAACATTATGCCTTGAATTTATGCTATAATTGCTTCATGTTTATGTGACTTAATTGCTACTTGACATTTAGCATACTAAATATTAAATTGCCTATTTGCTCCTTAAAGTCCATAATTAATTGCTACTTATCATTACTTGTTTTCCTCAGTGAGTCATAATTATTATATACTTGTTGTCTTATGAATTCGTATAAATTGTTGCGTTTGTTGGAGTAAATTCCATTTGGAAGAACTGTTGACTTAATGAAATGCAAGCCAGTGGTACGCCTACCACGAGATTCAATGAAATGTGATCGGGTTGCACGCCTGCAACGAGATATGTACTAATAGTGAAATCTGCTTTTATTTCCCTTATCCGTGTTAGAGCTAAATTATTGATGTTCTTTTTTATTTTCTTGAAATTCTGTATTATCTGCTATCCCCGAAGCATGTTCCCCTCCCATTTAAAAATGTTTGTTCTTGTTATTTTCCCGTTGTAGATATATATATATAACTGTACAATCTAGCCTCGTCACTACTTCGCCGAGGTTAGGCTAGGCACTTACCAGCACATGGGGTCGGTTGTGCTGATACTACACTCTGTGCTCTTTTGCACAGATCCAGGTCCAGACAGCAGCAGTAGCTCGGGAGCTAGCCTTCAGTCCACTAAGACTCCGAGGTAGACTTGCACGCGTCCGCAGGCCTGGCGTCTCCTCTATCTTATATTTCATTCTGTTATCCCATGTTTTCGAGACAGACAATGTTATATTTCTTTCAAACGATTATATTTAGTACTCTTAGTAGTTCGTGGATGATGTGACACCAGTTCTTGGGTAGAGGCACATGTTGAATTCCGCATTATTGTTCAGCTTATTTAGTTTAAGTCTTCCGCTTTAAATTTCATATTCCGCTGTCATTTAAATATTTAACGATTGTTGATATGATAGATAAAAGGTTTTAAAATGAAATAGGGAGGAGTTTATAATTTGTGGCTTGCCTAGCTTCTACGAGTAGGCGCCATCACGACCCCCGAGGGTGGGGAAATTCGGGTCGTGACAAGTTGGTATCAGAGCTCTAGGTTACACATGTCTCACAATTCACGGACAAGCTCAGTAGAGTCTGAGGGATCGGTACAGAGACGTCTGTATTTATCCCCCAAAGGCTACGGAGTTAGGAAAACTTCACACTTGTTCTTTCCTATCGTGCGATTTTGTTTCTCAAATGCTAAATTGAAACCTCTACTCTTGTCCCTTCGCGAATGGCGAGGTCATGTACCGCTTCTTCAGCTGAGCAGTAGCATAGACCAGTGATAGATCAGCTACGTCTTCGGAGGCTTTGTGGAGGTTGGATAAGTTTCACCAAGCTCTTCACTGCTACATTCAGCGGCGCATCTACTGAGGATCCCCAGGATTATCTAGACAGTTGTCATGATGTTTTCAGGAATATGGGGATCGTGGAGACCAATGGGGTCGATTTTGCTACCTTTCGCTTGTCTGGATCCGCCAAGACCTGTTGGAGAGATTATTGATTGGCTATACCAGTTAGGTCACCAGCTTTGACTTGAGAACAGTTAACGCAGCTATTTCTAGAGAAGTTTCTCCCCATCACTCAGAGAGAGGTCTATCGGAGGCAGTTTGAGCGTTCCCAGCATGGTTCTATGACTGTTACTCAGTACGAGACCAGATTCATCGACTTGGATCGTCATGCTCTTATCATACTTCCCACCGTGAGAGAGAGAGTGAGGAGGTTCATTGAGGGACTCGTCCAGCCCGCTCAGTTAGCTAGAGGTGGAGGTAAAGGTATTAGAGGTGGAGGTGCAGGTATTGTTCTGGTTTGTGATAGAGATGCTTCAGTGTTGTTTGATCCGGGGTCTACGTATTCGTATGTGTCATCCTATTTTGCCCCGTATTTGGTCATGCCTAGTGATGCATTAGGTATTCCTGTTTATGTGTCTACGCCGGTGGGTGATTCTATCGTGGTCGATCGAGTCCATCGTTCTTGTGTTGTGGTGATTGGGGGCTTGGAGACTCGTGTAGATTTGTTGCTTTTAGATATGGTAGAATTTGATATTATATTGGGGATGGACTGGTGATCATCCTATCACGCTATCTTGGACTGTTATGCCAAGACTGTGACCTTAGCTTTACCGGGTATGCCTCATTTAGAGTGGAGAGGGACTCCTGGTCATTCTACCCGCAGTGTTATATCGTATATGAAGGCTCGGCGTATGGTTGAGAAGGGGTGTTTGGCCTATTTAGCCTATGTTCGGGATTTCGGTGCTGAGGTTTCCTCTATTGATTCTGTGCCCGTTGTTTGTGAGTTCCCTGATGTTTTTCCTTCAGACCTGCCGGGTATGCCACCCGACACGGATATTGATTTCTGCATTGATCTGGTACCGGGCACTCAGCCCATTTCTATCTCGCCATATCGTATGGTCCCGCCGGAGTTGAAAGAGTTAAAGGAACAGTTGCAGGATTTGCTTGAGAAGGGTTTCATTAGACCCAGTGTCTTACCTTAGGGTGCGCCGGTGTTATTTGTCAAGAAGAAGGATGGGTCAATGAGAATGTGTATTGATTACCGGTAATTGAACAAGGTAACGATCAAGAATAAGTATCCATTGCTGAGGATTGATGATTGGTTTGATCAGCTTCAGGGTGCCAAGGTATTTTCAAAGATTGACTTGCGATCAGGCTACCATCAGTTGAGGATTAGGGCATCCGATGTCCCTAAGGCAGCTTTCCGCACTCGGTACGGTCAATATGAGTTCTTGGTGATGTCATTCGGATTGACAAATGCCCCAGCAACTCTTATGGATTTGATGAACCGAGTGTTCAGGCCATATTTGGATTCATTCGTGATAGTCCCCATGATGATATTTTGATATATTACCGCAGCCGAGAGGAGCACGAGCAGCATCTTAGAGTGGTTCTTTAGACTTTGAGGGACAGTCAGTTGTACGCCAAGTTTTTGAAGTGTGAGTTCTGGTTGAGTTCAGTTGTATGCCTGGGTCATGTTGTGTCAGCAGAGGGTATCCAGGTTGACCCATAAGGGTGCCCAGTTGAGATGGTCGGACGAGTGTGAGGCGAGCTTTTAGAAGCTCAAGATAGCTCTGACTACGGCACCGGTGTTGGTTTTTCCCACAGGTTCCAGGCCTTATACAGTTTATTGTGGTGTATCTCGTATTGGACTTGGTGAGTGTTGATGCAGGATGGCAAGGCTATTGCCTATGCTTCGCGACAATTGAAGATTCATGAGAAGAACTATCCGGTTCATGATTTGGAGTTGGCAGCCATGGTTCACGCATTGAAGATTTGGAGCATTATCTGTGTGGCGTGGCATGCGAGGTGTTCACGGATCACAAGAGTCTTCAGTATTTGTTCAAGCAAAAGGAGTTGAATTTGAGGCAGAGAAGGTGGTTGGAGTTGTTGAAGGATTATGATATCACCATTTTAAATCATCCGGGAAAGGCCAATGTGGTGGCCGATGCTTTGAGTAGGAAGTCAGCGCATTTCATTCTCGTGGCAGTCTCCTATTCTTCTGAGAGGTTAGCTGAGATCTACATTCAGGAGATTGTTCGTCTTCATGGTATGCCCGTATCTATCATTTCGGACCGGGTACGCAGTTTACCTCGCGCTTCTAGAGAGCAGTTCAGCGAGAGTTGGGCACGCGGGTTGAGTTGAGCACAACATTTCATCCCCAGACGGACGGACAGTCCGAGCAGGCTATTCAGATTTTAAAGGATATGCTCCGATCTTGTGTTATTGACTTCGGAGGTTCGTGGGATCAGTTCTTGCCTTTAGCGGAGTTTGCCTACAAAAACAACTACTAGTCGAGCATCCAGATGGCTCCTTATGAGGCCTTATATAGTAGGCGGTGTCGGTCTCCGGTTGGATGGTTTGAGCCGGGAGAGGCTCGGTTGTTGGGTACGGATCTGGTTCAGGAGGCCTTGGACAAGGTCAGGATCATTCAGGATAGGCTTCATTCAGCTCAGTCCAGGAAAAAGAGCTTTGCAGACCGCAAGGTTCGAGATGTGGTTTCCATGGTTGGTGAGCGGGTATTGCTCCGAGTGTCACCTATAAAAGGCGTGATGAGGTTTGGGAAGAAGGGCAAGCTTAGCCCTAGGTTCATTGGTCCGTTTGAGATTCTTGACCGAGTGGGAGAGGTGGCTTATAGACTTGCTTTGCCGCCGAGCTTATCAACCATGCATCCAGTATTTCATGTGTCCGTGCTTCGGAGGTATCACGGCGATCCAGACCACGTGTTAGATTTCAGCACAGTCCAGTTGGACAAGGACTTGTCTTATGAGGAGGAGCCGGTAGCTATTCTAGACCGGTAGGTTCGTAAGTTGAGATCCAAGAGTTTCCCTTCTGTTCGTGTTCAGTGGAGAGGTCAGCCTCCTGAGGGATCGACCTGGGAGTACGAGTCCGATATGCGGAGCCGTTATCCTCATCTTTTCCCCGACTCAGGTACTTCTTTCTTCTGTCCGTTCGAGGATGAACGGTTGTTTTACAGGTGGAGAATGTGACGACCCAAAAGGGTTTATCACCTGTTTTAATTAATTCTGTGCTTCTGAGGCCTTGAAAACCTCATTTAGAGTCACCTCGATTTGCGTGCGCAGTCCGGCGCGTAGCCGGAAAGCTTAAATGTGACATTTTGTGAAAAATTGCTAAGTTTTAACCTTGAAATGAATAAATTTGACTTCGGTCAACATTTTGGGCGTGTGCCCGGAATCGAATTCCGAGGTCCCAAGCTCGAGATATGAATTTTTAAGTGAAATTGTTTTCTGAAAATGTCTAAGGAAAATTGAAAAATCTGATTTGAAAGTAATGGTATCGGGCCCATATTTTGGTTCCGGCGCCCTGTACAGATCTTATATGTGATTTGAGTCATTCGTGTGAAATTTGGTTAGAAACGGACGTCGTTTGACGTGATCCGGACCCTAAGCGGGAATTTGATGTTTAAAGGAGATTTTGGAAATTTCATTGATCTTGAGGTTTAATTCGATGTTCATGATGTTATTTTGGTGATTTGATTACACGAATATGTTCGTAAGATGTTTTCTTGAGGATCGTGTGTATACCTGGATTAGAGTTTTGAGGGCTCGGGTGAGTTTCGAGTAGGTTCTGGGATGCCTTAGACTTAAAAGATCAGATGTTGCAGGTTCAGAAAATATTGCAGGTCTCTGAACCCTCTTGCGCGGTCCATGAGGAATCGCGTGCGGCCGCGGTCCGCGGTGGATGCTGTGCGGCCGCGGTCGGCTTTGTGCGGTCCGCACGGGGCTATGATCTGCAGGTCTTCAGGGAGGCCTGTGCGGTCGCAGTCCTTTTTGTGCGGTCCGCACAGGGAGTATCAAAGGGGTATAAATACACGGAAATTTCAGTTATTTTTCACTTTTCAAAACCCCAAAACATAAGAGGCGATTTTTCAAACAACCTTTCTTCTCCAAAACGATTAGTAAGTGATTTCTAACTCAGGTTCTTCACCCCTCAACATCTTCTAACATGATTTCAACTTCAAATCAAAGATTTTCATGGGGAAATTGGGTATTTTGGGTAGAACCTAGATTTTTCAAAAATTAGGGATTTGGACCTCAATTTGAGGTCCGATTTCAAAACAAATTACATATTTGAGTTTGTGGGGGAATGTGTAATCGGGTTTTGGTTCGAACCTCGAGTTTTGATCACGTGGGCCCGGGGGCAATTTCTGACTTTTTGGGTAAAACTTTGGAAAACTCATTTTCATGCATTGGGGTTGATTCATTTAGCACTTATTGATGTAATTAAGTAATTTGTGGTTAGATACGAGCGAATTGGCGGTGGAATCAAGGGGTAAAGCTATAATTGAGACTTGAGTTGTGTTCAAGGCATCGAGGTAAGTGTTTGGTCTAACCTTAGCTTGAGGGATTAGGAGTTCAGTCCTATTTGCTATGTGATAATTGTTGAGTACGACATATAGGCATGTTGACGAGTATCTATACGTTGGTGTCAAGTATGACCGTGAGTCTTATATTGTGAATTTCATGATTTCGTTGTATTCTTCATGCTTTGGTGATGATTTCTAGTTGTTGTGAAAAGTTTGTGGAAGGAATTGAGACCTTTGAACATTTTGGAGCATTGGCTCGAGTTATATTATGAATTGTGAAAGTATATGAGATGATTGAACCCTTTGGAGCACTGGCTCAAGTGGTAAAGTGAGTTATGAAGTACAAGTGAAAGATAGAGAAAGAGTTATTGAAATGTTCCCTTGCCGGGATTGAATTATTTAAAATTGTTGTTCCCTTGCCGGAATTTAATTATTTACTTGTTTCTCCCTTGCCACGATTTAATTGTTAAATCGTTGGTCCCTTGTCGGGATTCCTATATGTTCTTGTTTATTTCCATTGCCCTTGTTTGTTAATGTTGTTTGGGTGAGGAAGAGTGTTAAAGCACGAAGGGTGATGCCGTGCATTGTTTGCTATTGTGAGGAAAGATTGTAAAACACGAAGGGTGATGCCGTGCCGCACGATGTACCATTCCGTGCCAATTCTATTGATTATATGTGAGGAAAGAGAGTAAAAGCACGAAGGGTGATGCCGTGCACATTTTATTATTCTAATTGCTTTGGTGAGGAAAGAGAGTAAAAGCACGAAGGGTGATGCCGTGCACTTGTCTTTGATTTTCCTGATTTTTGCTGATAATTGAGTTATGTTGTCCTTTACTTCTATTTACTGATTTTCTTGTTGTTATCGGTTCATGTGCGTTAATCGTCTTATTCCACTATTACTGTGATTCTTTATGTTGGCATTTTCCCTTATTGTGTTACTTGTTATTATTGGCTCGAGGTATCCTTGCTCAACATTATGCCTTGAATTTATGCTATAATTGGTTCATGTTTATGTGACATAATATCTACTTGACATTTAGCATACTAAATATTAAATTACCTATTTGCTCCTTAAATTCCATAATTAATTGCTACTTGTCATTACTTGTTTTCCTCAGCGAGTCATAATTATTGTGTACTTGTTGTCTTATGAATTCGTATAAATCGTTGCGTTTGTTGGAGTAAATTCCATTTGGAAGAACTGTTGACTTAATGAAATGGGAGCGGGTGGTACTCCTACCAGGAGATTCAATGAAATGGGATCGGGTTGCACGCCTGCAACGAGATATGTACTGACAGTGAAATCTGCTTTTATATCCCTTATCCGTGTTAGAGTTAAATTATTGATGTTCTTTATTATTTTCTTGAAATTCTGTATTATCTGCTATCCCCGAAGCATGTTCCCATCCTATTTAAAAATGTTTGTTCTTGTTATTTTCCCGTTGTAGATATATATATAACTGTACAGGTTTATGTGGTAGTCCTGTCTAGCCTCGTCACTACTTCGCCGAGGTTAGGCTAGGCACTTACCAGCACATGGAGTCGGTTGTGCTGATACTACACTCTGTGCTCTTTTGCACAGATCCAGGTCCCGGACAGCAGCAGTAGCTCGGGAGCCAGCCTTCAGTCCACCGAGACTCCGAGGTAGCCTTGCACGCGTCCGCGGGCCCGGCGTCTCCTCTATCTTATATTTCATTCTGTAATCTCATGTTTTTGAGACAGACAGTGTTATATTTCTTTCAAACGATTGTATTTAGTACTCTTAGTAGTCCGTGGATGATGTGACACCAGTTCTTGGGTAGAGGCACATGTTGAATTCCGCATTATTGTGCAGCTTATTTAGTTTTAGTCTTCCGCATTAAATTTCATATTCCGCTGTCATTTAAATATTTAACGATTGTTGATATGATAGATAAAAGGATTTGAAATGAAATAGGGAGGAGCTTATGTTTTGTGGCTTGCCTAGCTTCTACGAGTAGGCACCATCACGACTCCCGAGGGTGGGGAAATCCGGGTCGTGACAAAAAGAGAAGAGAAAATGTCAAAAATCTTAATGTATTAAGATAAAACCTCATGCTGATTTTCAAACTTCTGTTATTAAAGCTCCACCCATGTCTCTGTCCAAATTTGTGCAACAAATGTGTGCATTTTGCTGTTATTGTAATATGTTTTTGAACTTCCATACAGCATTGTGATTTGGCCTCCGATATATTGGGAAATTTCCGTAGTTCTTGTTTGTTTATTGCTGTTAGATATGTAGGGTGAAGGTTCAGTAAACCTTCATTTGCTTCTGAAACAATAATTTTAGAAAAGTTATCAATCATGTGTCTTCTTTGAATTTGGATGTATGGAATGCAACATTCCATCTAACAGTTTATTATCTTTGTTTTCATTTGTGGCAATATGGTTGTAGATTTGCAAGCTAGCTCTGTAGCTAGCCTTGCAATTTCAAGCTATCTTTGAGTCACCCGAATTTCACGGACTGGAGTAATTGCATTAACGGAGGGTCAGCATGTTTGTTGGAGATTAATTATTGATTTAGCATAGAGCTATAGAATTGATACAATTTGGTCTTCTGTATAAACCTTTTATCATTTATTTTTGTACGAGTGATTCATTTAGAAAAGATAGGTATTATAAATTCAAAAGATGTATGCAATTGTTAATCAAGTACAGAGATTCAGCATGTTTTGGCAGTAACTATGCTTGACTTTGGCTCAATTGGGCACTCCTTTTGAGCCAGGCTCGAATTGAAGGGTTTTCGCTTTACCCTCGCGTCTGGGCCCAACGATGAGCCCAAATGGCCTTTTTCTATTTTTATTTTGTCACTTAGCTTGCTTTAATGTGAAGCCCAGCATCCCATCTGCAGTTATTTTCTGTTCAGTACAAATGTTGTCTCTTTTTAAATGAATGTTAGGCTTAATGTTGAGCCCAATCTCTTTGCCCTTTTTCTCTGGATCTCTTCTGAATCATTTTTGGGATTGTTGTTGGCCCAGAACTCCCTTAATAAGTGCCTTTATATATATTAACCAAAACACGCTTATAATCAGGGATTTAGACTCGCTTTAAGATCTGAACCTTTAGGCTCCTTTTAATTAAATATAGTTCATAAGAAAAACAACAAGTTGAGGTGTGCCATGCCAAACAAAATTTATAAGTCATGGCCCTCATAAAATTAAGTCAACCCTTGTAGAAAAGATTTGAGGTGTGCCATCAATTAAATATCCATGGCCCTCACAAATTGTTACAACCTATATTCACATACGTTAGTTCATGCCATAAGGTTTCGACGTAAATCCATGAAGAGATTATCTTTGAGATGATAAGAGATTAATTCTATTGGTCTTAAATGATACAAAGATGTATAAGGGTGGTTAACAAGTATTAGAAGTTAAACGAATCAAGGATGTTGTCAGGCGTATTTTTGGGTAAACCTAGGGGTGCTTAATACTCTCAAGAGGTCGTATTTTAAGGTATATAAATCATAAAATATCCGTATCATAGTCTTGAAGTCAAACGAGTTATGAAACAAAAGTCGACAAGAGTTGTTGCAACTTAGGTTCATAGTTTTACTTAAACTTTATGTCAAATGTTATTAAGCTTTTCTCCCAATATACTTGGAATTACGGGGTGATCTACCCACCAAATTGAAGATCTATGAGTCTAGTTTCCCACGCATTAAACCTTTTATCAATATGACATTGGAGTAGAGAGATATAGACATTTTTGCGAGACTACACAAGCTGCTAGGTGACAAGTAGGTGGGTCACCTACTTGGTTAAATGATAGCCCAAAAAGAGGCAATTCGGGTCAGACAAAGAGCCCATTAAAAGGCTTATCTTCTGAAATATATCCCTCATTATATTTCACAAATACCCAGACCTAAACCCCTGCAAACTTCCTCCCAAAAATTATCCACAAACCCTAATTGATTTTCCCTCTCTTTCAAGTTCAAATTGGGGTAAACCCTAGAGTTTGAAGAACCAAGATAAGGGCTGAGTTATCCAACAAGTAAGGTGAGTTTACTGCTATCTTTCATACATTTATTCTGCTGATAATTCATGGTAATTCTTTCTATACATGTAAGAACTCACGGGACGGTGATCGGAAGCCATGAGTTCGAGTTATTCACTTGTAGCGGACTGTTTTGTGGACTGTTTTGTGTTGCTGTTGGGCTGCGTGTTTTACTACTGTTTTGTGGAGTTTGGAGGAGGAAGGGTGTGGAGAAACACCATATAGATGTAGGGTTGTGGGCTGGTAGTTCTTCGTAACATTTCCGGGTCGTTTGACACGACTACGGCGGCCGTCGTATGTATGAAGTGATTAGGTTGTGCGTGGACTGTTTTGGGAGGCTCAATATGATTATTATTGATGTTGTTTAGGCTGTTTGGTGATTGTTTGGAATTGTGTGAAGTCATATATATAGGGGAGGTGCTGTCCGTTTCATCGTAAAATAGGTTGTGGTGGATACATAATAGTTATGACGCTTGAATGGTAACTATAGTATCGTTTCTCTTATTGTAGACTAAGGAGTCGTGAAAATTGCATAGCTTGAGATTGGGGCAGTATATACAAGGTATGTGAGGCTATCCCTTTCCTTCCTTTTCACGGCTCCGATTGTACATAATGTAATGAACGAACTTCCAAAGATACTCTACTCTTAGAAGCTAGCAGTACTTACATTGTTTCCCCTCTTATGGAACGATTGATGTTGATGTTGCTTCTCTTATTCTTATGTTATCAATGTTATTGGTACTTCCTGATTCTTATAAGGTTCATGGTGAAGAGTTAGTCCTAATAACGTGTACACAGGATACCGACCTTACGTCACTCCGAAAGGTTTAGAACGTGAGTCCATGAGTCGAGCATGCATTATATATATGTATCTAATTTACTCTACCGAGCCGCGCTATAGACGGCCGGGTACGGCACCTATTGTGCAACCACTGATCAGTTGGGTTTTACCGAGCTCCACGTGGCCGGGTACGATTCTACCGAGCCTTATGATGGCCGGTACGTTTTTACCGAGCCTATTACGGCCGGGTACGATATGATGATGATGATGCCCACAGAGGCGTATGTTTTAAAAGTTTATGTATATATACATATGTATCACGCATTTCATGTCAGTAGCCCTTAGAGGTACCCAGATGTTACAGGTTGTTTATTCTCTATCCCTGCTTACATTACTGTTCGTACTTATGGTTCCCTGCCTTACATACTCAGTACTGTATTCGTACTGACGTCCTTTATTGTGGACACTGCATGTCGTGCTGCAGGTCCTGATAGAGACAGGCAGGC
>NW_017677505.1:29130-29843 GCF_001879085.1 Nicotiana attenuata
AGGATATTCCTAAGACGGCCTTCCGGACAAGATATGGGCACTTTGAGTTCTTGGTGATGTCGTTCGGGCTAACAAATGCCCCAGCAGCTTTTATGGATCTCATGAATACTGTATTCAGGCCCTATCTTGATGTGTTCGTGATCGTATTCATTGATGACATTTTGGTGTATTCTCGTTCGGAGGCTGAACATGCGGGTCACTTGCAGATAGTATTACAGACGCTTCAGGATCGTAAGTTATATGCTAAGCTCTCCAAATGTGAATTCTGGCTGAACTCAGTAGCATTCCTTGGCCATGTGATATCTGACGAGGGTATTAGTGTCGACACTCAGAAGATCGATGCAGTAAAGAATTGGCCGAGACCTACAAAACCATCAGAAGTCCGCAGCTTCCTGGGGCTAGCAGGATATTATAGGCGATTTGTTGAAGGGTTTTCCTCTATATCGGCACCATTAACTAAGTTAACACAGAAAGCTACTAAATTCCAGTGGTCTGACGCTTGTGAACGAAGTTTTCAGGAGTTGAAGAATCGATTGACATCCGCACCAGTGCTCACTCTTCCTGAAGGACCAGAAGGTTATGTGGTATATTGTGATGCCTCAGGTATAGGTTTGGGGTGTGTATTAATGCAACGTGAGAAGGTGATTGCTTATGCATCAAGACAATTGAAGAAGCATGAAAAGAATATCAACCACTGATTGGTAGTAGTCGTG
>NW_017677506.1:0-4210 GCF_001879085.1 Nicotiana attenuata
CTGGCCTTTGTAAAAATATTGTTGGATAAATATATATGAGGTTTTTAATTCCCTTTCGGCTATCATATTTTCCCTTTACCTTATTGCCTGTATTCACGAAGGTCGGGATGCTTTAGAATAAAATAACATAGGTTATGTTCGAAAGTTCAAACAAACCTCGCCTTTACATTACTTTGTTTTAAGGCGTCTTGAGGGATTCGGTGTTACCAGAAACATTTTTTCCAAAGTAAGTAGCCGAGATTATAGTTCACCGGGGGTAGCCTTTCGGACTGGTTATTAAAAATGATTTTCTTTTTCGAAGGCCTAGTTTTTGTTACGGGTTTCGGACGTCTCTGAACTGTGTTAATATGGTTGTAGCCTTTTAGTTCAGGTGTTGCCCAGTGGGCTTGCTTTCCTGAGTTATCCAGGCTTGCCTAAGATAACAGCCCCTGAGTGGGTACATCCGTAGCCTTTAAAATTCGGGGTTTGCCTAATAGGTCTTATGCCCCGATGTTTAGTAGATCAATCTGTTCGAGTTTGTTTTTGGACGACAGTCCCCGAGTGAGGGAGTGACCATTCGAACTTTGGTTATAAGCGGCCCTTGGGCTCATTACCTTTAAGAGATCGGAAGTACAAAATTCATTAAGGGATGTAAAGAGGAAACTTTTTAAAACATAAGATAATTGCAAGGAAAGTACTTCTTGTTGCTCCCAAACGCACACGCAATTATACGTGGTCGACAAGTAATATAGGATTGTAAGTCCAGATATCGTACCCACAAGGACTTGTGATTAACTATTAACTAAATAGACTATCCTAATTTTCTAAACAAGAATTAAACCTAGAAGTATTTGATTCTAAAATAATTAAATAAATAAAAATAAATAATGAACTTTTAACAGAGAGAAAGAGTAGATTTTTATGATATCAATGTAATGAAAACGATCTAGGGTTATGGGCTATCTAACATTCCTATTGTATTCTTCAATTGAATTAACTAACTAATTTATCTAGTTTATTGGTTGACAGGGTTAATATTGCTCATAAGAATCTGTCGAGTTCTTACTTGCCTATTCAAGCTAAAACGCCTGAATCAACAAGAACGCATTTATAATTCCTATAAATCAACCAAGCAAGGCAATTAGGTATATGTCTATCCTAACCGCGAATTCGTTCCCCGATGCCCAGGTTCAAGAACTTGCTCTACTCAATCCTATATGCAATCTAGAATTCCCACTTTCGAGTTCAACTCTAGATTCGTAGATAGTATTCAATTGGTGATCAAGCAATCAAATAATTAAGTGCAGGATTAAATAAATATACCAATATGATAAACTAAGAAATCAAAATCAATATCCGAATAACAATAGTCATGAAAGAACCACATCCCTAGAACGTGAAGTTTAGCTCCACATAGACATGGTAGCAAAACAATAAATCATACAATGAAACATAAAAATTACTAAGGTGGTGGAAGAAAATATGAAACCCGGCCTCCACGGTGGCTCTGTGCTCTTCCTTGGTCAAAAATTGCTCTAAAAAACGTTCTCTCATGTATATATACCAAGTAGTGTTGGGCCCAAACAATTATACCTTCTCCAATGTGAAAAAGGACACTTTTCCCGGGTACCTCGCGCGTCCTTCGCGCACCATTCTGCCTCAGCCCCCTAACACGCGCGACTTCGCACAAACTTCGCGCGTTCGCGCATTTCTGACCCTGTTCCGTTCAGAATTTGGAAAAACGTAAAGCGTGAAAGTTGTATCCCTTTGAGTTAGCTTTCCAACCATATATTGTGGAGCCAAATTGGAGTTCTGAGCAAAATGTTATATCTATTTTACTAGACAGTGCGCAATCTGCCTACTGAAGTCTTCGTTTGCTCTAACTATCGTCCGTTGACCCCCAAACACGATCCTGGCTTAATTCCTTGAACTTTTACTCAAACTTTAAAGCTCCAAATCACTTGAATTCATTCCATAACATCTATATAGCTCGGAATCACTCCTACAAAGCATAAAATACACCATTAGTGCAAAATACTAGCGATTAAAGCTCAAACTCAATTAAAGTGCAGTAAATTAGAGTGTAATAATCGACTAAAATACGTAATTATAGCTTATCATCAACACCCCACACTTAAACGTTGCTCGTCCTCGAGTCAACCAAAAATTTACTCTATCTATGAGCACTTAACATATTCGAAGCACACATTTGGAGCACACTACACCAATGACCATGGTTGATAGCCACAATTAAACTCTAGCATATGCAATCATCATACACTTCCCTTTACTTATGCTATTCTTGAAAATTATTTACAATAAAGACAACATGCTCACAACAATCCTAGCCTCAAAAACCGACTCAATGTCACAATGCACTCATGGCTTGAATACCCAACGTCGTAGAAAAGTCTAATAACGTTACCTATCCCTCATGAATCCATGTGCCCTCACAACAAGAACAAGAGAATACGTTGAACCCACACAATCAAATCTCATGATCAAATATAGTTTAAAGACTCATATATATCAAAGAAAATCTCTCTCTCTCACACAAAAGAAGTCACATGCATGCACTTGGTACCATAGGCTTGCCCATAATGTAAATCTCTACTAATGTAGGCTCGCTCGATCTAAAATCAATTAGGACTTTTTCATGGTTGTAATGTAGGCTAAGGGACGGGTAGGATATATTTAGGAATAGTGACTAACCCTCCTAAGCACTTTAACACACCACATAATCAACTTTAAGCGCAAATTCTTCAATTCACTTCAATTTCACAAACAATATCACCCCCAAATGCTCCCTTCCTCTTTAAGCACTACATTAATTCATACCCACTAGCAGGAACAAGACAACAATGTATTCATCTCTATTTTTTTTCCTTTTTTTTTTCAATTTCTGCTAGTGGTGTATTATTTTACAAAACAAGTGCACCTTTCTTCCTTTTATTGGTTTCACTCAAAAGCCACCCCACACTTAGTTCCTTCTTACTTCTTTTAGCGCTCCTCTCACAATTAAAGTGCTTTAAGAGGTAAAAGGATCAAAACAATGTCAATTAAGAAAAAAAGGGTATAGGCTTGTAATGCGGGTGCCAAACAAAAGGCTAAAGGCTCAAAAGGGTTAGCTAGGGACAAATTTTATTTATGATAAGCAACCAAGCTCAAAAAGGTCAAAGAAAGCCTAAAATCATTTTCCAAACCGAGCATCACCTAAAATTTCGCTTCAACTCACATACCGGGCAAGTTCTAGACACAAGTACAATACATAGACTATACAAAAACCTCACCACACATGGCACATGACTCATTAAGAACGTTTCATTCCGACTCTCAAACAAATGCAAGTATCACGGAGTCACGAGAGATTAAGCATGAAGCACAGAGTGAACATAAGTCAAAAAAGAGACATAGGCATCACAAGACATGCTATCCAACTAAGCAAGGCATCATCAATAATTTCAAATCATAGGGAAGATACTACACATGCCAAAACCCAAATATGCTACTATCAAACAAGTCAAGGGAGCCTAGGTTCATCATTCTTCCTCCATTTATTACCTAAGTTCTAATCTACTCTAAGAAATAAAAAAATACTACTACCCGGTTCAAACTACATCCCATGGAAAAGAACCGAGGCACAAAGAAAAACCACAGGGGATTATTACTACCTAAAGAAAGCTAAAAGACATATTTTTGTGCTTATTCTTGTTTAGACTTTTATCCCTCAAGAAAGCTGTCCACAAAATCCATCATCGGGAAAAGTCCAAATTTTTCGATTTTTTTTTGCGTTTTTTTTTTAAAAAAAATTACTACACTAAGAACGAGTACTATAACTAAGCTAACATAGCACAGAAAATCACCCAGACAATCTCCTCACCCACAATTAAAATTGTGCAATGTCCTCATGCACACTAAAAATAACAAGAGGATAAAAGAGACTCCCTGGTAGGCCAAAGGCCGAAGCATTAGCAGCTCACGGGACACACAGACTTCTCACAGGTACGATCCTTTATGCGGTCACCCCACACTAAGTTCAAACACATGCTCACTTTTGCACTCGCCTATTGGATTTGACTCCATGCTCTTACTCCTACAAAATACAAAAATAATACTACAAAAAAATAATACAATAAAAAAAATGTAAACACAATAAAATATAAAAAAAAAAAAAGTAAACAAAAAAAACAAAAGAAAAAAAAATGGAAACTTGGGTTGCCTCCCAACAAGC
>NW_017677506.1:4228-10324 GCF_001879085.1 Nicotiana attenuata
TTAGTCACACAACCCCAAGACGAATAAGAATTCATATATATAGACACATAGATAAGAAAGCCGACAAAATGACATATATAGATGTCGAATACCCTATTTAACCGAACGAGTGGAATATCAACCTAATAGAATCACGAAAATACTTCAGCTACCCAATGCATTTCACAGAAGGTCTTTCTAGCAATAGAATAGTAAAATATCACATTTGGCATCTTAGGAATTTCTAAGAATTCGTGCAAAAAGGAAGGACGAAGCTTAGCCTTAACATACCTTTCCAACGAACGTTCGAATGCCTGTAGTTCCTTCACGAAAGTTGTTCCTTACGTCCTAAGCTTCGCAAACACTATATATATATGCAGCTTATACGCACCTATAAACAGTTCATAATTGAGTTTAAATCGGCAGATTTTTCCATATGACCTTAACTTGACGAAACGTCCGTAAAACTTTATAAAAACGATCATAAAAGAGTCCCAAGATGATTACCTTGGTAAACCAAGTATAAAGCCTGAAGAACCAGCAAGAACAACAAATTTCTATCTTCCAAAAATAGCTCCAAATACAGCTAATAGAAGAGGGAAACGATTGCAAGCGTAGAGATTGAGTTTCTAAGCACGGGGGCAAACTTTAACGGTAAAAATCGTTAAAAACGCACCTTAATCACTCAAGAACACCATGTAACCCTATATTCAGCTTGCTCACTGTTTTGGGACTGAAATGAAATGTTTTGAGGTCTTCAAAGTCGAGTTTACCGACTTATACCACTTTTTTGACCTGACCCGGTTCGCGACCCGGTTTCAGCCTGGACAGTCCGGGGTAAAACAGTCATAACTTTTTACTCCAATGTCAGTTTGATGTGAGGTTTTTTTGGTTGAAAACGAGACTGGTAGACCTTCAATTCAATAGGTTGTGGGTCTCATAACTCTTTATATATTGGGAGAAATGATCTGATACATTTTACCCAAAATTTAGAAAATTAATTAGAGAAATTTACGATAACTTTTGCCGACCTTTATTTCGCAACTTGCTTGACTCCAAAACATAACATGTGACCAGTGTGATGTTATACCCAATCATATATACCTAATATAACTACGCCACGTTACGTATATTACGTAAGAGAAGAGAAAAAAAACATGGGGTCTCACAGTCTCCCCCCCCCCCCCCTTAAGAACATTCGTCCGCGAATGGGTCAAGTCAATTCCTTGGTTTCATTTCTTTTCCGCTAATACGTTATTTGCGAGGATATATTTGTTTCATTTGCAAAGCATAAATCAAATTCTGAAGATTCCAACTACTAGGCTTCGTATAGCTATCTCGCAATAAGAAATTTAAATTGCACTTTCAAGTCATTCAAAATCCAATTAAGTTGCTGTAAAGAAATAATTGCCAATTATTTAAATGCGACTCACCTTAAGTCGTAAATAGGTGGGGGTACTTCTTCCTCATTTCCTCCTCAACTTCCCAGGTCATTTCCTCGATGTTGTTATTTCGCCATAACACTTTCACGAAAGCCACTTCTTTAGTTCGAAGCTTTCTTTCCTGCCGATCTAAAATAGCTACTGGTACCTCTGCATAAGATAAGTCTTCAGCAATGCGAATATCCTCAATGGGCGTAATACATGAAGGATCTCTAATCTTCTACATCAAACTCTAAGTCTCGTCGTCGAACATCTGCATAAGACTTCTGCCGACTTTGTGCTGTACGCAGCCGGTCTCTAATAAGTTTTACCTTTTCCATTGCTTGATAGACTAAATTATGACCTATCAACTCTGCTTCCCCGACCTCGAACCAACCGATCGGAGACCTACACTTCCGCCCGTATAGTGCTTCGTAAGGAGCCATCTGAATACTAGCTTGGAAGCTGTTATTATAAGCGAACTCAATAAGAGGTAGTTGATCATCCCAACTTCCTTTAAAATCTAGCGCGCAGGCACGTAACATGTCCTCAACTGTCTGAATAGTACGCTCTGCCTGTCCATCAGTTTGTGGATGAAAAGTGGTGCTAAGATTTACCTGCGTGCCTAGACCCTTGTGAAAAGATTTCCAAAAATGTGCTGTAAATTGAGCCCCTCGATCAGAGATAATAGATAATGGCACTCCGTGAAGGCGAACAATCTCTCGAATGTAAAGCTTGGCATAATCCTCGGCTGAATATGTCGTCCTGACTGGCAAGAAATGAGCAGATTTTGTAAGCCTATCAATAATTACCCAANAGGACAACCATCCCAATGGCCACCTTGACCACCACACATATTACAAATATTCCACCCATAAGATTGAGATTCACAATTTTGCCACAAGTGTGGTCCTCCACAATATGGACAAGGATCACCATAATAAGAATAATAAATATTCGACCAATTATCATTCCAAGATGCCATATCAACAAAGATAATAAAATATAAATTAAGTTAAAAAATAAAAAAAAATAAAAACTTGAATAGGAAAGAAGTAAAAATCCAATCTAGTAGAATAGTTAATTTCTAAGTCCCCGGTAATGGCGCCAAAAACTTGTTGCTCCCAAACGCACACGCAATTATACGTGGTCGACAAGTAATATAGGATTGTAAGTCCAGATATCGTACCCACAAGGACTTGTGCTTAACTATTAACTAAATTAGACTATCCTAATTTTCTAAACAAGAATTAAACCTAGAAGTATTTGATTCTAAACTAATTAAATAAATAAAAATAAATAATGAACTTTTAACAGAGAGAAAGAGTAGATTTTTGTGATATCAATGTAATGAAAATGATCTAGGGTTATGGGCTATCTAACATTCCTATTGTATTCTTCAATTGAATTAACTAACTAATTTATCTAGTTTATTGGTTGACAGGGTTAATATTGCTCATAAGAATCTGTCGAGTTCTTACTTGCCTATTCAAGCTAACCTAACGCCTATATGTCTATGGAGTTAGAATCAACAAGAACGCATTTATAATTCCTGTAAATCAACCAAGCAAGGCAATTAGGTATATGTCTATCCTAACCGCGAATTCGTTCCCCGATGCCCAGGTTCAAGAACTTGCTCTACTCAATCCTATATGCAATCTAGAATTCTCACTTTCGAGTTCAACTCTAAATTCGTAGATAGTATTCAATTGGTGATCAAGCAATCAAATAATTAAGTGCAGGATTGAATAAATATACCAATATGATAAACTAAGAAATCAAAATCAATATCCGAATAACAATAGTCATGAAAGAACCACATCCCTAGAACGTGAAGTTTAGCTCCACATAGACATGGTAGCAAAACAACAAATCATACAAAGAAACATAAAAATTACTAAGTTGGTGGAAGAAAAGATGAAACCCGGCCTCCACGGCGGCTCTGTGCTCTTCCTTGGTCAAAAATTGCTCTAAAAAACGTTCTCTCATGTATATATACCAAGTAGTGTTGGGCCCAAACAATTATACCTTCTCCAATGTGAAAAAGGACACTTTTCCCGGGTGACTCGCGCGACCTCGCGCGTCCTTCGCGCACCATTCTGCCTCAGCCCCCTAACACGCGCGACTTCGCGCAAACTTCGCGCGTTCGCGCATTTTTGACCCTGTTCTGTTCAGAATTTGGAAACACGTAAAGCATGAAAGTTGTAGCCCTTTGAGTTAGCTTTCCAACCATATATTGTGGAGCCAAATTGGAGTTCTGAGCAAAACGTTATATCTATTTTACTAGACAGTACGCAATCTGCCTACTGAAGTCTTCGTTTGCTCTAACTATCGTCCGTTGACCCCCAAACACGATCCTGGCTTAATTCCTTGAACTTTTACTCAAACTTTAAAGCTCCAAATCACTTGAATTCATTCCATAACATCTATATAGCTCGGAATCACTCCTACAAAGCATAAAACACACCATTAGTGCAAGATACTAGCGATTAAAGCTCAAACTCAATTAAAGTGCAGTAAATTAGAGTGTAATAATCGACTAAAATACGTAATTATAGCTTATCATCAACACCCCACACTTAAACGTTGCTCGTCCTCGAGTCAACCAAAAATTTACTCTAGGGCTCGAGCAATCTATTTGGGCATGGTTCGCTCGACCGTTTGGCCCTTACAACAAATCCTACCTATCGATCCCCTTCTATTACGACGTAACTTCCTTGCAAAAGTCGATATCCGAGGGTAAAGCCCCCAGTATTCGAGGTTGATTTTAGAGGAACCTCGGATACTGTTAACGTGATCTTCAACATCGATTCATGATCGGTCTTTGATTCTAAGTTAGCATGATCCACTGTTGCCTCGTTAAAAACATTTCCGAAAAATCCATTTGGGACTAAAACGGTTTAAGGGGAAAAAGAGTGCAACGCGTGCTTTCAGACCTAAAGACTTCGTGTCGCTCCTTGTCGACCACATGCAAGTGTTAGTCCGAAAATAAAAGGAAATGAAATGGGGTCGTACCTTAGCAGTAATATCGTTTTAGGTGAGATACGTTCCAATTGTTCGGTAGTTGTTCTCAGTTCATCATTCCGAGGTTATATGATCCTTTCCCTATGACTTCGAGAGTCTGGTATGGTCTTTCCCAGTTCGGATCCAATTTTCCTTTGTTCAGATTCTGGGTGTTTAGTGTGACTTTTCTTAGTACTAAGTCCTCGATATTGAAGTATCGAAGATTGGCCCCTCGATTGTAATACCTCTCGATCCGTTGCTTTTGGGCGGCCAATTGAACAAGGGCAGCTTAATGCCTCTCATCCAATAGTTCTAGGCTCGTATTTATGGCCTCGTCATTTGATTCCTTTGTTGCATATCAGAATATGATACTTGGCTCCCTGACTTCGACAAATATTAGTGCTTCAGCGCCATAAACCAATGACAATGGGGTAGCCCCGTGCTAGACTTCAAAGTTGTGCGATATGCCCAAAGAACTTCGGGCAGTATCTCCATCCATTTTCCCTTGGCATCGGTCAACCTTTTCTTAAGGTTTTGAATTACTATTTTGTTTGTCAATTCAGCTTCTCCGTTCCCACTAGGGTGATAAGGTGTCGATAAGATCCTTTTGACCTTATGATCTTCGAGAAACTTGGTCATTTTGCTGCCGATAAATTGTTTTCCCATTGTCACATACAAACTCGAACAACATCCCAAATGAAGTCGATAAATTCCTTCTCCCTGAACTTCTCGTATGCCTGTGCTTCAACCCACTTAGAAAAATAGTCAGTCATAAATAAGATAAATTGAGCCTTACCCGGTGCCCGTGAAAGAGGGCCATCATTTCCATTCCCTACTTCATGAATGGCCATGGCGATAAGATCGAATACAACAGTTCCTCGGGTTGGTGAATCATCGGAGCATATCTTTGGCACTTGTCACATTTTTTTACGAACTCTTTCGTATCTTTTTCCATGTTGATCCAGTAATACCCATCTCTGATCACCTTTTGAACCAATGATTCCGCGCCTGAATGATTTCTGCAAGTGCCCTCGTAAACTTCCCTTAGAACATATTCGGTATCTCCCGGCCCCAAACATATCGCTAGTGGGCGATCGAACATTGTGGAGCTTACCAACTCACAGCTGAACCCCGAAATCCTAGCGGAGGGTCGATCAGAGTCCCTACCTGGACTGCACGCACGAAACAAAAATGCAGTGTCCCCAGGCAACGGACATCAGTACGAATAAATGTACTGGTATGTAAGGCAGAAAGTAGAATCATACATAGCTAATGAAAAAAAAAGGTAATAGAAGATACCACCTGACACTGAAACTCTGATAGCCTCCATGGCCGACAATCTGACCTTCATAGTAATCAAATATGCATGGTATGCTCGGTGTAAATCATATGTCGTGAATACATATAGTATTGATGCAAAATGCATGACATACCCAACCAAATGCTAGGAATGGCGGTCTCTTCTCGGTAGCTAGCCCGGTATCATAATTGCCAAACTGTGGCCATCTTGTACAATATATAGTCTTTCGGGCAAAATATGCCCCTTACCTCCGATTTATAGCTCGAAGTCCATGCATAATATGCCATGATGATATGAACTTTGAATGCACATAATAGGCCATAACAAGAACTTAGCCAATCTTGGCTCATTGGTACTCCTTATTATCATAATCTCATAATCACCTTCGTATCA
>NW_017677506.1:10873-21837 GCF_001879085.1 Nicotiana attenuata
CATACAATTGTCTCGTGGAACCTCATCTTTTTTTGAATAAGCTTGAAAACTTAACTCGACTTTTAGAAAGATAACTTAACTCTGAAGATGTTCATAAAAAAAAACTTACGGTAATTCACTTAGTCCATATACCTGATTTCTTGATAATTAGTAAAAGAAAGTATTTCAAAAATCAAGTGTTTTAGTAGTTTAAACATAAAAAAATTATATTTGAGATTTTTGGAAATCGACGTGCCACTTTATAGATTTTAAAATACCATTTAACAAGGAAGAAGGACTAATCGCAAATACTAAATGCCTTTATTAGTCACACAACCCCAAGACGAATAAGAATTCATATATATAGACACATAGATAAGAAAGCCGACAAAATGACATATATAGATGTCGAATACCCTATTTAACCGAACGAGTGGAATATCAACCTAATAGAATCATGAAAATACTTCAGCTACCCAATGCATTTCACAGAAGGTCTTTCTAGCAATAGAATAGTAAAATATCACATTTGGCGTCTTAGGAATTTCTAAGAATTCGTGCAAAAAGGAAGGACGAAGCTTAGCCTTAACATACCTTTCCAACGAACATTCGAATGCCTGTAGTTCCTTCACGAAAGTTGTTCCTTACGTCCTAAGCTTCGCAAACACTATATATATATATGCAGCTTATACGCACCTATAAACAGTTCATAATTGAGTTTAAATCGGCAGATTTTGCCATATGACCTTAACTTGATGAAACGTCCGTGAAACTTTATAAAAACGATCATAAAAGAGTCCCAAGATGATTACCTTGGTAAACCAAGTATAAAGCCTGAAGAACCAGCTAATCACTCAAGAACACCATGGAACCCTATATTCAGCTTGCTCACTGTTTTGGGACTGAAATGAAATGTTTTGAGGTCTTCAAAGTCAAGTTTACCGACTTATACCACTTTTTTGACCTGACCCGGTTCGCGACCCGGTTTCAGCCTGGACAGTCCGGGGTAAAACAGTCATAACTTTTTACTCCAATGTCCGTTTGATGTGAGGTTTTTTTGGTTGAAAATGAGACAAGTAGACCTTCAATTCAATAGGTTGTGGGTCTCATAACTCTTTATATATTGGGAGAAATGATCTGATACATTTTACCCAAAATTTAGAAAATTAATTAGATAAATTTACGATAACTTTTGCCGACCTTTATTTCGCAACTTGCTTGACTCCAAAACATAACATGTGACCAGTGTGATATTATACCCAATCATATATACCTAATATAACTACGCCATGTTACGTATATTACGTAAGAGAAGAGAAAAAAAACATGGGGTCTCACAGTCTCCCCCCCCCCCTTAAGAACATTTGTCCGCGAATGGGTCAAGTCAATTCCTTGGTTTCATTTCTTTTCCGCTAATACGTTATTTGCGAGGATATATTTGTTTCATTTGCAAAGCATAAATCAAATTCTGAAGATTCCAACTACTAGGCTTCGCATAGCTATCTCGCAATAAGAAATTTAAATTGCACTTTCAAGTCATTCAAAATCCAATTAAGTTGCTGTAAAGAAATAATTGCCAATTATTTAAATGCGACTCACCTTAAGTCGTAAATAGGTGGGGGTACTTCTTCCTCATTTCCTCCTCAACTTCCCAGGTCATTTCCTCGATGTTGTTATTTCGCCATAACACTTTCACGAAAGCCACTTCTTTAGTTCGAAGCTTTCTTTCCTGCCGATCTAAAATAGCTACTGGTACCTCTGCATAAGATAAGTCTTCAGCAATGCGAATATCCTCAATGGGCGTAATACATGAAGGATCTCCAATGCACTTCCGCAACATAGATACATGAAACACAGGATGGACTGCTTCCAATTCTGAAGGCAAATTAAGCTCGTACGCCACCATACCAATCCTCCAAATAATCTTATACGGTCCAACATACCTGGGGCTGAGCTTCCCCTTCTTTCCAAATCGCATGATGCCCTTCATGGGCGATACTTTCGGGAAAACCCAATCTTCTACATCAAACTCTAAGTCTCGTTGTCGAACATCTGCATAAGACTTCTGCCGACTTTATGCTGTACGCAGCCAGTCTCTAATAAGTTTTACCTTTTCCATTGCTTGATGGACTAAATTATGACCTATCAACTCTGCTTCCCCGACCTCGAACCAACCGATCGACGACCTACACTTCCGCCCGTATAGTGCTTCGTAAGGAGCCATCTGAATACTAGCTTGGAAGCTGTTATTATAAGCGAACTCAATAAGAGGTAGTTGATCATCCCAACTTCCTTTAAAATCTAGCGCGCAGGCACGTAACATGTCCTCAACTGTCTGAATAGTGCGCTCTGCCTGTCCATCAATTTGTGGATGAAAAGCGGTGCTAAGATTTACCTGCGTGCCTAGACCCTTCTGAAAAGATTTCCAAAAATGTGCTGTAAATTGAGCCCCTCGATCAGAGATAATAGATAATGGCACTCCGTGAAGGCGAACAATCTCTCGAATGTAAAGCTTGGCATAATTCTCGGCTGAATATGCCGTCCTGACTGGCAAGAAATGAGCAGATTTTGTAAGCCTATCAATAATTACCCAAATAGAATCATACCTCCGTGGGGTGCGAGGCAAACCAGTGATGAAGTCCATATTTATCATGTCCCATTACCATAATGGAAGTTCAATATACTGAGTTAGGCCTCCAGGCCTCTGATGTTCGGCTTTAACTTGCTGGCAGTTGGGACATTGGGCTACCATCTCCGCGATATCTTTTTTCATTCCATTCCACCAATAGATCTGTCGAAGGTCCCGATACATCTTTGTCGCTCCGGAGTGTACTGCATATCTAGAACAATGGGCCTCCGAAAGAATCTTGGCACGTAGCTCTCCGACTGTCGGTACACACAAGCGGCCCTGGTATCTAAGGACTCCATCTCCAGTTAGCTCAAATAAAGGTTATCGCTGCTGTGGAATACTTTCCCTCAGTTTTATAAGCTCAGGATCCTCGTGTTGTCGCTCTTTCACTTTAGTAACAAAAGAAGATTTTGCCGTATTCTGAACGAGAATGCATCCACCCTCTGCATCTACCAAACGCACCTGCAAACTAGCTAGCTGGCATAGATATTTGGTCATCTTGACCTTATCAACTTCAACATGGCTTAGACTGCCCATGGACTTCCGGCTAAGGGCATCAACAACAATATTAGCTTTGCCGGGATGATATAAAATATTAACATCATAGTCCTTTAGTAATTCTAGCCATATTCTTTGTTGTAGTTCAGCTCCCTCTGTTTAAATAAATATTGAAGGCTCTGGTGGTCGGTGAAAACATCAATATGAACCACATATAGATAATGCCGCCAAATCTTTAGGGCGAAGATAACAGCGGCTAACTCAAGATCGTGCGTAGGATAGTTTTGTTCATGTTTCCGCAACTGTCTGGAGGCGTACGCGATAACCTTACCATGCTGCATAAGAACACAACCTAGGCCAATTCTCGAGGCATCACAATATACAACATAACCCTCGGTGCCATCCGGAAGAGTTAAGACAGGTGCCATCGTAAGCCTTTTCTTTAGCTCATGAAAACTTTGTTCACACGCCTCAGTCCACTGAAACTTAGCTCCCTTATGTGTCAGTTTCGTCAATGGTGCAGAGATAGAGGAAAATCCCTCCACAAACCTTCGGTAATACCCTGCCAAGCCTAAAAAGCTACGAACCTCTGTCGGATTCAAGGGCCTCGTCCAAGTCATCACAGCTTCAATCTTTTGGCCATCAACCTTGATACCATCACCGATAATAACATGACCAAGAAAAGATACAGAAGTTAGCCAAAATTCATATTTAGAGAATTTAGCATATAATCTGTAGTCCTGGAGAGTGTGCAATACTGCTCGCAAGTGGTCCGCATGCTTGGCTTCCGATCGTGAATATATCAGGATGTCGTCAATAAACACAATCACAAATTCATCCAAGAATGGTTTGAATACCCGGTTCATAAGATCCATAAAGGCTGCTGGGGCATTTGTAAGCCCGAAAGACATGACAAGGAATTCAAAATGGCCATACCTCGTCCTAAATGCTGTTTTTGGGGTATCAATATCCCTGACTCGTAGCTGATGATAATCGGATCGCAAGTCGATCTTCGAAAAGCATTTGGCACCTTGTAACTGGTCGAACAAGTCATTAATCCGTGGAAGAGGATACTTATTCTTGATAGTGACTTTATTTAGTTGCCTGTAGTCAATACACATCTGCAAGGAGCCATCTTTCTTTCGAACAAAGAGCACCGGAGCAACCCATGGGGATGTACTTGGCCTAATAAAGCCCTTGTCGAGCAAGTCCTTCAATTGTTCCTTCGATTCCCTTAGCTCTGAAGGAGCCATTCTGTAGGGAGGAATGGGTATAGGCTGCGTATCAGGAAGCAAATCTATAGCGAAATCGATTTCCCTTTCGGGGGAATTCCTGGAAGCTCGTCAGGGAATACCGTCGGGAATTCATTCACAATAGGAACCGACTGAAGAGTCACTAGCGCCTCTTCTGTATCCCTGACATGAACCAGATGGTATATACAACCTTTAGCAATAAACTTCCGAGCCCTAAGGTATGAAATAAACTTACCCCTGGGCATGGCTGTATTACCTTTCCATTCAAGGACAGGCTCACCAGGAAAATGAAATCAGACCAACTTTGCATGACAATCAATATTAGCATAACAAGCTGCCAACCAATCCATACCCATTATGACATCGAAGTCTAGCATAACCAATTCAACTAAATCAACAGAGGTTGGACGGTCATTAATTAACACTGTACAACCTCGATAGACATGATTAGCTACAATAGAGTCGCCAACTGGCATAGACACCTCAACTGACTGTGGCAACAACTCAGATCTCATGTCAAGCTTACCAGCAATAAATGGAGTAATATATGAAAATGTAGAGCCGGGATCTATCAATGCATAAACGGCATGAGAATGTATTGTCAATATACCTGTGACAACATCTGGGGATGCCTCTGAATCCTGTCGGCCTGTGAGTGCATAAAAGCTGTTCTGGCCACCACTAGAACCCGTGGTGTCTCCTCCACCTCTCCCCCTACCACGACCCTGAGTAGACTGTGGACCTGGTCGGGGAGCACAAACTGAGGGCGAAGAGGCTGCTGTGTATCCTGAAGGCTGAGCTGGTGCACTTCTGCCTAACCCCGGGCACCGGCTAATAAAATGTCATGTCTGCCCACAATGATAACATGCATTAAGAACCCTGTCTACACTGCCCGGTGTGCAGCTTATCGCACTGAGTACATGGAGGAGTAGGCTGTCTCATTTGTGCGGAACGCTCCTGTCGACGGCCCTCAGGCTGGCCTGAGCTCTGCCCCGGTCCCGACTGAACATAACGATCAAACCGCTGGCCCTGCATCTGTGGTGGGAAACTACTTGCTGACCGAGGTGGATATCCATGGAGTGGGGGCCTAAAATCACTCCGTGGCTCCCTATAAGACCCCATAGTATGAGCCCTCTTACTCTGCTCCCTATCCCTGTGAGTATCACGAA
This sequence comes from Nicotiana attenuata, assembly GCF_001879085.1. Classification (NCBI taxonomy): domain Eukaryota; kingdom Viridiplantae; phylum Streptophyta; class Magnoliopsida; order Solanales; family Solanaceae; genus Nicotiana; species Nicotiana attenuata. The sequence goes on from NW_017677506.1 coordinate 16,402, forward strand.
TCCGACGGGAAAGGTCCTCTGTAGTCTGAGCGAAAGCCTGTTTGCGAGAAATATCTACATCATCCGATAGGGATGCCACCCTACAGTCTCTAATCATATGATCCCCCAAACCATCCACATAATGATGAACTCTAGCTCTCATGGTACGTACGATATCTGGTACATACCTCGCCAAAGAATTAAACTTATGGCTATAATCCCTCACACTCATATCCCCCTGCTTCAGGCTAAGAAACTGGTCAAGACGGGCCTCCCGAACCTCCCGTGGCAAATAATGGGCTAAAAACGCCTCAGAGAAGTCCTCCCACTCTGCTGGTGGAGCATCAGGTCCTCTAGATCTCTCCCATGCCTCATACCATAGGACGACTACATCACGTAGTCGAAAAGAAGCCAACTCCACAGCCTCTGTGACGGAGGCATGCATCACCCTCAATACTCTATACGTATTGTCTATAAAGTCCTGGGGATCCTCAGTGGAACTGGATCCTGTAAATAATGGAGGGGCCAAGTGAAGAAACTCTCGTACCGTCGAGCTTCCTATCTGATCTCTCCGGGCATCTGCTCCCGACTCTAGCTGTCGCTCATGAATAGAAACCATCCTAGTTAGCAATTGAACTGCCTCCCTCATCCCCTGCTCCCCAGTCTCTGATGGGGGAACAACATGTGTTGGAGATCCTGTGTCTCTAGCTGCCTCAGGTACTAATGGAACTGCTGAGGCTGGGGGTACTGCATCTCCCTGGGCTCCAACAAGTGCTGGGGAAGCTGAAACTAGGGCTACTGGAGACTCACTGTGTGCCTCTAAAGGATATCTATCCCTCTGACCCGGTGGGGAACGACTGGTACCTTCCCCCGGATCCATACCTATCTCTCGCTGTGCCATCTCCTGAGTGTAGGTAGCCTGTTAGATAAGAAACACAAAGCACGATTTAGATTTCATATGTTCTTATAACTTCGCTCTATAGCACGATCTAATAATTGAAAAAAAACGTAACCATTCCTAAATGCCTCATAGCCTCTTGATTATAAGTGTGGTGCACAACACACCCATAATCAAGACTCTACTAGACACGGCTTGTGGACTCCCTGGGATACGACCTGCTCTGATACCAAGTTTGTCACGCCCCAAACTAGGGGAGGCACGACTGGCACTCGATACTGTATTCGATCGAGTTAGCCACTAAACATACTGGCTAACTAAACTGGGGGCCCAATAGATCGGGCAGCACAACATCTGAAATACTAAGCCTGGACCATTAAGGTCATGAACTGAATAACAATAAGCCATATAAACAAAGGTAGACGAGCTAAAATAATAAAGTACTAGCTGGCCGACGAGGCCGCAATTTGAGACATACATGCTTACACACATATATATACATGCCAAGCCTATGGGCTGGAGACTAAAAGCTGGAAAAAAAAAAAGAAACCCAGAATACTGTGTCCACAATAGCCTCTAAGAGTGTCATAAGCACTGTCGGGATAAGGCCCCGACTATACCCAAACTGTACAACAAAAGTAACCATCCTATGATAGCTCCAGGAAGAGGTGAAGCTTACCAACTCACAGCTGAACCTCGAAATCCTAGCGGAGGGGTCGATCAGAGTCCCTACCTAGACCTGCACGCACGAAACAAAAATGCAGTGTCCCCAGGCAACATGACATCAGTACGAATAAAAATGTACTGGTATGTAAGGCAGAAAGTAGAATCATACATAGCTGATGAAACAAACGGTAATAGAGATACCACCTGACACTGAAACTCTGATAGCCTCCATGGCTGACATCCGACCTCATAGTAATCAAATATGCATGGTATGCTCGTGTAATCGTATGTCGTGAATACATATATATTGATGCAAATGCATGACATACCCAACCAAATGCTAGCAATGGCGGTCTCTTCCGGTAGCTAACCGGTATCATATTGCCAACCTGTGGCCATCTGTACAATACATATAGTCTTTCGGGCAAATAGGCCCCTTACCTCCGATTATAGCTCGAAGTCCATGCATAATATGCCATGTATGATATGAACTTTGAATGCACATAATAGGCCATAACAAGAACTTAGCCAATCTTGGCTCATTGGTACTCTTATTATCATAATCTCATAATCACCTTCGTATCACATACAATTGTCTCGTGGAACCTCATATTTTTTTGAATAAGCTTGAAAACTTAACTCGACTTTTAGAAAGATAACTTAACTCTGAAGATGTTCATAAAAAGCTTAAGGTACTTCACTTAGTCCTTATACCTGATTTATTGATAATTAGTAAAAGAAAGTATTTCAAAAATCAAGTGTTTTAGTAGTTTAAACATAAAAAAATTATATTTGAGATTTTTGGAAATCGACGTGCCACCTTAGAGATTTTAAAATACCCTTTAACAAGGAAGAAAGACTGATCGCAAATACTAAATGCCTTTATTTTGTTTAGTCACACAATCCCAAGACGAATAAGAATTCATATATATAGACATATAGTTAAGAAAGCCGAACAAATGACATATATAGATGTCGAATACCCTATTTAACCGAACGAGTGGAATATCAACCTAATAGAATCATGAAAATATCATGATTCTATTTCTAGCAATAGAATAGTAAAATATCACATTTGGCGTCTTAGGAATTTCCAAGAATTCGTGCAAAAAGGAAGGACAGAGCTTAGCCTTAACATACCTTTCCAACGAACATCCGAATGCCTGTAGTTCCTTCACGAAAGTTGTTCCTTACGTCCTAAGCTTCGCAAACACTATATATATGCAGCTTATACGCACCTATAAACAGTTCATAGTTGAGTTTAAATCGGCAGATTTGCCATATGACCTTAACTTGACGAAACGTCCGTAAAACTTTGTAAAAACGATCATAAAAGAGTCCCAAGATGATTATCTTGGCAAACCAAGTATAAAGTCTGAAGAACCAACAAGAACAACAAATTTATATCTTCCAAAAATAGCTCCAAACACAACTAATAGAAGGGGGAAACGATTGCAAAGCGTAGAGATTGAGTTTCTATGCACGGGGGCATACTTTAACGGTAAAAATCGTTAAAAACGCACCTTTATCACTCAAGAACACCATGGAACCCTCTATTCAGCTTGCTCACTGTTTTGGGACTGAAATAAAATGTTTTGAGGTCTTCAAAGTTGAGTTTACCGACTTATACCACTTGTTTGACCCGACCCGGTTCGCGACCCGGTTTCAGCCTGGACAGTCCGGGGTAAAACAGTCATAACCTTTTACTCCAATGTCCGTTTGGTGTGAGGTTTTTTTGGTTGAAGACTAGACTCGTAGAACTTCGATTCGATAGGTTGTTGGTCTCATAACTCTTTATATATTGGGAGAAATGATCTGATACATTTGACCCAAAATTTAGAAAATTAATTAGAGAAATTTACGATAACTTTTGCCGACCTTTATATACCTAATATAACATGTGACCAGTGTGATGTTATACCCAATCATATATACCTAATATAACTACGCCACGTTACGTATATTACGTAAGAGAAGAGAAAAAAAAACATGGGGTCTCACACCCCAGTTTACCAACAACTCTCTTTCGACTTCGGGTATTAGGGCCGGCATAAAGTCGGCCACGAAATCTACTAGAATTTGAGATTTAGTGGTTGTTCAGGGTTGATATTTAATATCGTGCCCGTGATTTCTACGGCCCATTTGGCCAATCGTCCCGAATGTTCGGGTTTATGTATTATATTTCTTAATGGGTAGGTTGTCACAACACATATAGGATGGCACTGAAAATATGGTTTCAGTTTTCTAGAGGCACTTAGCAAAGCAAGTGACTTGTTTTTCCCGGACTAGGACTCTGCTTACCGCTATTTCCGATACTGCTAAATACAAGTATATTCGTTCGTCTGCCCTCAGCGTGTGAAGCAATGGCGGGCTCGATAAATATCGCTTAAGTTCTTCTAAGGCCCGTTGGCATTTTGGGGTCCAGGTGAAGTTGTTTTTCTTCTTTTGTAACGAGAAAAATTGATGGCTTTTATCGGAAGACCTCGAGATGAATTGCCCCAGGGCGGCAATGCGCCCGGTTAGCCTTTGTACAACCTTAATATTATCCACTACCATGATATACTCGATAGCTTTGATCTTGTCGGGGTTGATCTCGATTCCTCGGTTGGACACCATGAACCTGAGAAATTTACCTGATTCGACTCTAAACACGCACTTTTCTGGATTCAGCTTCATGTTGTACTGCTTCAATATACTGAAGGTTCCCTGCAGATACTTTAAATGATCCTCTGCTCGCAGGGAATTAACTAACATATCGTTAATGTAAACTTCCATGGATTTTCCTATTTGTTCTTCGAACATTTGATTTACTAGGCGTTGGTAAGTGGCACCGGCATTTTTTAATCCAATTGGCATTACTTCATAGTAGTATGTGCCATACTTAGTGATGAAAGAGGTCTTTTCTTGATCATCTGGGTTCATCTGTATTTGGTTGTACCCAGAGTAGGCATCAAGAAAACTAAGGATCTCGTGGCCGGCTGTGGCATCGATCATGCGGTCGATGTTAGGCAAAGGGAAAGAGTCTTTGGGGCATGTCTTATTTAAATCTTTATAATCCACACACATTCTTAGTTTGTTCCCTTTTGTAGGAACTACTACTATGTTTGCTAACCATTCCGGGTATTTGACCTCCCGGATGGACCCTATTTTAAGGAGTTTAGTTACCTCGTCCTTGATGAAGGCATGCTTGATCTCGGACTGTGGTCTCCTTTTCTGCTTTACCAGATGGAATTTCGGGTCCAGGATCAGCTTCTGAGTAGTGATCTCCAGTGGGATCCCTGTCATATCGATATGGGACCAAGAAAAATAATCCATGTTAGTTATAAGAAATTAAATAAGCTTTTTCCTGAGCTCGGGAGTTAACCCTATGCCTAGGTATACCTTTCGATCGGGCATATGTTCGATCATCACGACCTGCTCCAGCTCTTAGACCTTTGATTTGGTAGTGTTGGAATCCTCGCGAGCTATAAAGTATCGAGAAAACCTCGTAATCGTCGTCTTCGTCAGTCCCTTGCTTGTCCGATTGGGTCGAGGCTGGCATCGGTGATTGCTATTTGGCTTCTTGTTTTGCTTTTGAACCTGGATCCTTTGTTGATGAGAGTGTCGATATAGGAATTACTTCATCAATGGCAAACATCTCTTTTGCGGCGGGTTGCTCCCCGTAGACCGTCTTGATCCCTTCTAGTGTTTGAAATTTTAATACCTGGTGAAGGGTCGAGGGCTCAGCCCTCATGTTGTGGATCCATGGCCTCCTGAATAGGGAATTATATCTCATGTCCCCTTCGATCATATAAAACTTGGTCTCCTGGGTGGTTCCGGCTATGTTTACCGGTAATGTTATTTCTCCCTTAGTAGTTTCACAAGCCATGTTGAATCCGTTTAGCACTCGGGCC
>NW_017677506.1:22210-24284 GCF_001879085.1 Nicotiana attenuata
AACTTGGTGTAACCCGGCATTTGCTCAAGAGCTTCCACCAAAGGAACATTGATTGACAATCTTTTCATCATCTCAATAAACTTCTTAAATTGGTTTTCATCCTTTTGCTTCGCAAGACGTTTGAGGGTAAGGTGGAGGAGGCCTTGGCAAGGGAGTCTTAGCCTTGGGCACTACCGTTTCCGGTCCCGATCTTTTCGGGCATCTGCTCCCGACTCTAGCTGTCGCTCATGAATAGAAACCATCCTAGTTAGCAATAGAACTGCCTCCCTCATCCCCTGCTCCCCAGTCTCTGATGGGGGAACAACATGTGTTGGAGGTCCTGTGTCTCTAGCTGCCTCAGGTACTAATGGAACTGGTGAGGCTGGGGGTACTGCATCTCCCTGGGCTCCAACAAGTGCTGGGGAAGCTGAAACTAGGGCTACTGGAGACTCACTGTGTGCCTCTAAGGGATATCTATCCCTCTGACCCGGTGGGGAACGACTGGTACCTTCCCCCGGATCCATACCTATCTCTCGTTGTGCCATCTCCTGAGTGTAGGTAGCCTGTTAGATAAGAAACACAAAGCACGATTTAGATTTCATATGTTCTTATAACTTCGCTCTATAGCACGATCTATTAATTAAAAAAACGTAACCATTCCTAAATGCCTCATAGCCTCTTGATTATAAGTGTGGTGCACAACACACCCATAATCAAGACTCTACTAGACACGGCTTGTGGACTCCCTTGGATACGACCTGCTCTGATACCAAGTTTGTCACGCCCCAAACTAGGGGAGGCACGACTGGCACTCGATACTGTATCCGATCGAGTTAGCCACTAAACATACTGGCTAACTAAACTGGGGGCCCAATAGATCGGGCAGCACAACATCTGAAATACTAAGCCTGGACCATTAAGGTCATGAACTGAATAACAATAAGCCATATAAACAAAGGTAGACGAGCTAAAATAATAAAGTACTAGCTGGCCGACGAGGCCGCAATTTGAGACATACATGCCTACACACATATATATACATGCCAAGCCTATGGGCTGGAGACTGAAAGCTGAAAAAAAAGAAACCCAGAATACTGTTTCCACAATAGCCTCTAAGAGTGTCATAAGCACTGTCTGGATAAGGCCCCGACTATACCCAAACTGTACAACAAAAGTAACCATCCTATGATAGCTCCAGGAAGAGGTGGAGCTTACCAACTCACAGCTGAACCCCGAAATCCTAGTGGAGGGGTCGATCAGAGTCCCTACCTGGACCTGCACTCACGAAACAAAAATGCAGTGTCCCCAGGCAACGGGACATCAGTACGAATAAAATGTACTGGTATGTAAGGCAGAAAGTAGAATCATACATAGCTAATGAAAAAAAAGGTAATAGAGATACCACCTGACACTGAAACTCTAATAGCCTCCATGGCCGACATCCGACCTCATAGTAATCAAATATGCATGGTATGCTCGTGTAATCATATGTCGTGAATACATATATATTTATGCAAATGCATGACCTACCCAACCAAATGCTAGCAATGGCGGTCTCTTCCGGTAGCTAACGGGTATCATATTGCCAACCTGTGGCCATCTGTACAATACATATAGTGTTTCGGGCAAATAGGCCCCTTACCTCCGATTATAGCTCGAAGTCCATGCATAATATGCCATGTATGATACGAACTTTGAATGCATATAATAGGCCATAACAAGAACTTAGCCAATCTTGGCTCATTGGTACTCTTATTATCATAATCTCATAATCACCTTCGTATCGCATACAATTGTCTCGTGGAACCTCATGTTTTTTTGAATAAGCTTGAAAACTTAACTCGACTTTTAGAAAGATAACTTAACTCTGAAGATGTTCATAAAAAAATTTTTAAGGTACTTCACTTAGTCCATATACGTGATTTCTTGATAATTAGTAAAAGAAAGTATTTCAAAATCAAGTGTTTAGTAGTTTAAACATAAAAAATTAATATTTAGTAGATTTTGGTAAATACGACGTGCCACCTTAGAGATTTAAATACCTTACTAAGAAGAAGACTGATCGCAAATACTAAATAGCCTTTATTTTGTTTTA
>NW_017677506.1:25630-29837 GCF_001879085.1 Nicotiana attenuata
AAATTTTCACAATCCATCTAGTCCATAAACCATAGAACCACCCTGCACTTTCCGAAATCATACACAAGATAAGAACCTCACATCTATATTCAAAATAAGCCTAAACCAGCTGTAATAGACCATGCCTGCAACCTCGGGTGCAATTATATGATATACCAATAACTCAAACACACGCAACGATAACTCCCATTCACAGCAACTGCCCACAACAACCAAGTACCGATAGAAATCTCTTATTAGCCAAAGTCTCATTCCAACACCTTTACATATATTGCAACTGTTAACTAAAACGCGCAGTAAGCCATCACCATTTCTCAGATCAACCATTCATGAAACCACTTCTCCTTTGGCAAATACTACATCAAATTTTTTTTTTGAGTCGAAGCTCGACATTACCCTTCCAACATACTGAAATCGAATCCGTTCGTATTCATTAGTGACCCCAACGATCCTCAAATCCAACACACCACTCTGGTGATATGACACCTCAATATCGGCCTAAACCACAACTTGCATAATACGCGTACCAATAAGAAACGGTCTGAACATACTCAAATCATGAAAATGACTCAAACGAAAGAGCGGTACCTCAAGCTCATCAAAACTGCCACAACACAAGGCTGAGACCCTGTCTCACATCATAGAATAGAACACACAAGTTTGACCTGCAAGGTCATGTTTCCACACGGCTTTGTTGCAACGCGCGATCCTATCTAAATACTACTTCCACCTGGACCACCTCTAGTCACTATGCTTGAAATCGACAACAATGCTCAATTGATGTCTGGAGCCAAAGAGAATCATTACACATCCCATGCTCTGCATGACCTACATAGGTCTTGTTCAAATTCTTCCAATACCGACACGACGGATGAGATCTGTATGAATTCATGACACTGCCGAACCAACCATTCATTGGGTCTATACTTCTGGCAAGAACTATCACCTCATTCTGAACCAAATAATGGTCTTAGCCCCCTTAATTTACTTCATCTGCTCAGATTGCACTGAGATTGAATTCAATAATCTCGTCTCACCCAGTACGAATTGCTCGGGCAGTAAGCCACCCCAGACATAATTAAAAGTCTCATATGATGCCACAAAGCGCCGATAGGCTACCGATACGAACGCGGTACAAAAAGAAAAGAACTCTGAAAGGAACTGCCTAACTCACGCACTACTATGTGCTCTCCATAGAAAAATAAGAAGCAAGGCATACAAAAATAGCATATCGAAAACCATGCTCAATATCATACTGTTGCGGCGCACAACCCGATCCAAATAACACACTCATGGCGGCATGCCACCCGATCCACACATAACACCCACCTAAAGAGGTGTACATCAAGCTAAATTGCTAATTAATATAAAATACCGAATTTCGGTCACAAGTATGCTAAGTGCACAATACCGTCCCTGAGGGGACATATAGCGCTATAAGCTACCAAAACTCAAGCTCAACTGAGGTGCGATGTGCAATCTGAATCTCGAGAGCCATTTTGCTCATGAACATCATTTCTACGCGAATCCTCAACACATAAGCATTTTCTCAAACCGTCTCAAAACCCACACGGCATAGTGTATCACTGCATAAAATATCTGACAACGGAATAACCCCCTGACTCCTCCTCCATAAGGAGCGCATCACTGAAATGAACCCGTTTGGCCTGACATAGAGCCCATATTCACATTTGAATCCATCCGCCGACCTCAAGCTGATCCTGCTCGCACTGAACTAGGTTAATTACCTTTCAAAGGCCCCTAACAACTCATCCTTCGCTCGTAACACATAAGAACATCCATCATAGTAGAAGAAATCATCCGTAGCCCACAACTCAATAGACTGAGTGCCCTCCGGGCATATATTCTCAATTCAACGATATTAACACAACCTTCATACTTGGTCCAAGTCTCCAATAAATCAAGTGACTAACTGCCATACTTACACACTCTTCCTGTGGGACACCCTCCCACAACCTACCATTACAGATAACTGGGTCGTACCTCCAAACCATCGGCCGCACTAACGCTGAAAAGCGATCAGAATTATCAAACATGATGCAAAGCCTTTTCACAAAACACCGTTCTCAGGTGATGCTGAAGACAATACCGACTTACCTTAAACGTCGAAACTACTTCCCTGCTCATCCGAGCTCGTGACATCCTTGTCCATACCGAGTTGTTACCTCTATCTTCACTTCAAATTCCATACCACTCATTGCACCCAACATGCCCACATACGATAGGACACGCTCTTCATCACAACTTCGGAACCATTATTAGATTAACACTTCATCATATAAAACTTCCCACTTAACTCACTTCAGGAGAACCATAGCAACACAGGTGAATTCTCATAACCGTAGAATATGCAAATCTCTAAGTAGTGGTCTAACCCACCATAACCCTTTCGGGATCCGCCTACACGTCACAGACCCATAATAATGGAGTACTCTCGAATAACATCATTTACGGCGGACGACAGGCCTCATCTGAACCGCCACAAATCATACGCGAAACCTGATCATGCGGAAGGAATTGATCTCTACCACCAATATGCCAACAGATATTTGGCTAACCAATCCATCTTCTTTCGACTTACCCTGATTGCCCTAGAACTAATGGTAACTGCATTCAACATATAACACCATACATCCGCACTCATCCCGAGTGACTTTGAATCACGAGACCATGCTGTCTCACATCCCACGAACCATTTCGTACCTTCCAACTGCTACATCGCAAATCAAAACATCCTAGAACATTCTACGAATTCCGAACCATTACTTGCACCTTTCTGATAGTGCTACATAGAAGCCCATAATTGATATAGAAAAATTACACATCTTGACCTCTCCCAATGGAGACTCAGTTCTAATCGCATATACAAATTCCAGATACCCAATTGACACATGCAGAATCTCGACCACATTAGTACCATTCTCGAGAGTCATTTACTCCATTTAACTGCATCTAGCCTGGTCAAGTGAACAGAACCACCCGTGCCTCGTTAGCACTCCGACACCGCAAGATATGACTCCGTCACATTACAAGCACGCATCTCCCTACTCTATACACCGAGCGCCCTTTACTAGCAGCAACTTAAGAAATTCTGTGATTCTCATACACATACGAGGTACCGTATAACCTTTGAAAATAAAAATAAATTCCTTCACAGCCATCCTCGACCCCAATCTCCGCAAGCCACAACTAACTCACCAACGCGCCTCAAACTAGAACGAACATAGCACCTAGCCGTGTAATAAACTTAATCAATAGCAAACTCCCCAACTTGGCTCGAAGCCATAGATCAAAACGCACTCAATAAATCCTACGCATGTACTCTATTGCTGTCATGATATCATAGTGAGATTAACTCAAATCCTCTATAGGCTTGTGAAATCATAGATCAGTTAGAATTTAACTCTTCTGCAATTCTCACCTTCACCTTAGCGATAGATACACCCTCTCTCTAAGCGACCAATTTAGATTTTGACACATCTTCTTCACTTGTAAATGAGATATCCTAACATACACATGAGGATCACACCACTTTAGAACACTCCGCAGGAGATAACCTACCTGTTTTCGCCTCAATATAATATTTCTGCATATCTTCCACCATTATACACATCACACAGTCACTTAGCCTTCCTGAGTCTGAACTCATACCGCAACATGTAACTTACTTCACTCCCAACTAGGAGCCTTGAAAAGATTCTTCACACGCCCATAATTCGGGGTTACACATCCATTCACAATGGAGATCATACACTTAATAGTTCATCTATCATCCAGCAGGCCTTCCTCGCCACTTCCAAGTCATATAGATACCTCTCACAGTGCTAACGTACTCATCACATAGCTACCCAACTGTCATTCCCGCTAATGGGGACAATACCGAACGTATAAGTTCAAAAACACAGCTCGCATAATCAGCATCTTGGTGCTCAAGCCATAAGCAAAATCCGGCCTCAAGTCCACCCAACTGGCCCGACATCAACTCACAAAGATCACGTCTCACCCCTCGATCAGGGAATCACAAGCTATTTAGGCACATCTGATATTGAGCGCTCGCGCGCGCGTACGAACACGTGGAGTGAATTTCAAGAGTTTCTTTTCAAGCTGAATCAAGAACGCACGATAAGAGTTCAAGAACGTGAAGTTTTCCTAAAGGTTCTGCAGCCTCTCGAGGATAAGTACAGAC
>NW_017677507.1:0-6270 GCF_001879085.1 Nicotiana attenuata
AATGTGGACAACTTAGATGAGGCAGTCTGCATCCAGTTGTGTATACTCATAAGGGTCTGGCTCAGCTGGTGGGCAGTAATGGGATATGCCCGGGTAGATGGGATCTCCGGTCCTGCAGATGTGGAAGGTCCGGGAGGCATGTCAGCAGTAGTGGGGGTAGGCTCAGCAGGGACCTCTACCACAACTGGCTCTTCAGACTGGCCAGTTGGGGCAGAAGTAGGGGCTTTGTAGTTCTTGTCCTTGGGGTTGTCATTCCCCTTCAAGCTATACCAGGAGAACGGGGCTGTCGCCTTTACCTTGATATCATATGGCCTCTTGTCCACCTTCAAGTCCTGAAAGTACATAGTGAGGGTGCTAGGGAAAGGGTAGTTCCGGTCATGCTCTGCTCCCACTATCGAGATAATGCGGGACATCACATTCCCCACATTTATGGGGTATCCCGCCATAATCGAAGCAACCAATACAGCCCGGTGGAGAGGAAGGGTCTGGTCATGTGTAGTAGGATCCAACTGGCTGCAAACAAACATCTTCCAACCCCTCGCCTCAAAGTTTAAGGTCCTCCGCAATATTTTGACCCCAGCAATCAACCAATCAGGAACGGTACCTGGGATTGCCAGGTACTGAGCTAACCATGGACGGACCTCCTCGCCCATCTCCAACTTCGCCATGTACAAAGTTTCATCCTCCTCATTGAAGCCCAAGTATTCGTTGAGGTATTTCCCTTCAAAAAACACTGTCTTATTACGAACCTTGGTCACTTTGGAGCCCTTTTTAATGTGGGCTACATTGCAGTAAAACTCCTTGACCATGTGTTTGTTGGCATCTACACACTTGTCTATAAAATATTCCCAGCCCACTCTAGTCCTAAATTGTCTTTGAACATTGGGGTTGAGGGGTAAAATATCGTTATCAATGAAGCTCCGCTCCGGTATCAACTTTCTCACCGGCCACCACTCCCTAAACTTGTGGTACGCCACCTGGCTCACAAACCTATCCTCCCAAACATCGAGCTTTCTATTTCGGGCAATGCCTCCCACCTGAGGCTCACCACCTTCAGCTACCTCCTCCTCTCCTTGTACCTCCTCCTCACCTCCGTCTGCACTCTCCCCGGATAATGAAGCTGTGGGGGAGGTGGAGTATTCACCACTGCTGGCTGCTGAGCCTTCAGACGACTCAGTGGGAACATGCTCTGGTGCTTGGGCAGTGGGTGATGGTGGAGGGGTGTCTCTTAGCCTAGTTCTCTCCGGCCAGTCTTCCATGTATTCTGGCACGGAGTCTGAAGAAATGTCCCTTGATGGTTGATACTCACTCCCCGAGGAATGGGAAGCAGCTCTGTCTGCATCTTTGATTAGTTTTCTGGTCCTTTTTATGTTTTCCCGAGCTTGGGGAGTGAGTTTTATCATCTTCTTCTTCCCTCCCTGGGAGGATTCTCCTTTTCCCGGTTGTTTTGAGCCTTTTCCTTGTTGTCTCACCATTGTCTGCAATTGCAATTCAAACAGCTTGTTAGTATCAGTGTAACCAATTAAAAATAGTGTTGTAGAAACAGGGAAGAAAGGTTGCAGAAGTGCCCAGTGCGGACCGCACAAAATGGTAGTGCGGCCGCATAGGGGCAAGTGCGGTCCGCACAAAAACGATTGCGGTCCGCACAGGGATGGGGTTCAGACTACCCATTCTCTGAATCTGACCAGTGCGGCCCGCACAAAATGGTACCGCGGCCGCGCTGGGCCAGTGCGGACCGCACCAAATGTAGTGCGGCCACACTGCCCAAGGTTTAGCTTTACATAAAATCATCAGTGCAGTCCGCACAAAGTGGTACTGCGGACCGCACTAGGGCACCGCGGACCGCACTGAAACGATCGCGGTCCGCTCTGGATGCCCAGAATCGGCACTGAGTTAGGGTTTATCAGATTTTGATTTTAAGGTCAAATTTTCCACCTAATTAGAGTCCCCAACAATTACCCAGTCCAGAACACTATCTAAGTATGCAAGAATCACACATCTAACTATCCTAACCTAACAAATTAAGAAAATACGGGAGAAGGAAGAAATAAGAGCTAAGAAAAATGAAAATTAACTAAAATTGACAAAATTAACAAGTGAAAAGGAAGATTGATGTACCAGATATTGAGATGAATTGAATCAAAGCAATGCAAACAAGCAAATACGATCAAAGGAGAGGATGAACAATGTTTAATTACTATGAGGTTTCAATTTTGCGAAAAGAGTAAAAGGAGACCCTCAGGGTCTATTTATAGAAAAGCCCCTGGTGCCCAGCCTCACCTACCAGTGCGGACCGCACAGAATGGACCGCGGTCCGCACCGAGCTATTATGATCAAGCTTGGCCAATTATCCCACTGCGGTCTGCACAAAATGGACCGCGACCGCAGTGGTCCACTGCGGACTGCACAAAGTGTAGTGCGGCCGCAGTGGCCAACTTCAGAGAGGTATCACCTTAGCCTTCACCAATGCGGACCGCACAAAGTGTAGTGCATCCGCACTGGCAACTTCAGAGACTGAACATTTTCTTCACTATGTCTTGCACTGCATTAACACAATCCCTGTAACATCTCAGAACCAGTTAGCTCAAAAATCAATCCTACAATACAATGAAAATCAAATAAAAACAAAAAAACACATGGGTTGCCTCCCTAGAAGCGCCTGATTTAACGTCGCGGCACGACGCGGGTTACCATCACATCATTTGAAATGGATAAGTGCCACCACGTGGCTGTCATCAATTTTCCCAAGATAATGCTTGACACGGTGCCCATTCACTCTAGAGAATTCACCATTTTTGTTTTTCAAACCAAGAGCACCAAAGGGGGTCACCAACACAACTTCAAATGGTCCACTCCATTTTGATTTAAGCTTTCCCGGAAACAGACGTAACCGGGAATTGAACAAGAGAACCAAATCACCAACTTTGAACTCCTTTCCACGAGCATATTTATCATGAAGGTACTTCATCTTGTCCTTATACAAGGACGAACTAGAGTAGGCATGGAACCGGAATTCATCAAGTTCATTGAGTTGTTCAACACGAAGATTGGCCGCAATATCCCACTCAAGATTAAGCTTCCTCAAAGCCCACTTGGCCTTGTGCTCTAACTCTACCGGAAGATGGCAAGCTTTCCCAAACACCAACCGGTACGGAGACATACCGATAGAGGTCTTGAAAGCCGTCCTATAAGCCCATAGAGCGTCATCCAACTTCTTCGACCAATCGGTCCTATTTGCATTGACCGTCTTTGACAATATGCTTTTGATTTCCCTGTTGGAGACTTCCACTTGACCACTTGCTTGAGGGTGATAGGGGGTAGAAACTTTGTGATTGACACCATACTTTGAAAGCAAAGTGTCGAAGGCTCTATTGCAAAAATGGGACCCCCCATCACTTATGATTGCCCTTGGAGTACCAAACCTTGTAAAAATGCTCTTCTTGAGAAATGCAACCACACTTCGGGCCTCATTGTTGGGCAAAGCCACGGCTTCAACCCACTTTGAAACATAATCCACCGCCACGAGAATGTAAGTGATCCCAAAAGAGCTAACAAACGGGCCCATGAAAGCAATGCCCCATACATCAAAAATATCAACCTCAAGGATGGTATTGAGAGGCATCTCATCTTTCTTCGAAATTCCCCCCGCTCTTTGGCACTCGTCGCATCTCTTCACAAAATCACCCGCATCTTTGAACAAAGTTGGCCAATAAAACCCACAACTAAGAACTTTAGAAACCGTCCTCGCCCCGCCATGATGGCCACCATAGGGAGAGGAATGACAAGCCTCCAAAATACTCAATTGCTCTTCCTCCGGGACACACCATCGAATCACACCATCCGTGCAAATCTTGAACAAGTATGACTCATCCCAATAGAAGTCCAAACTATCCTGCTTGAGCTTCTTCCTGTGGTTAGAAGAGAGCTCATACGGGACTATTATGGTCACAAGGTAATTAGCAGCATCGGCAAACCATGGCATATCATTCATTGACACCGCAAGGAGTTGTTCGTCGGGAAATGAGTCATTGATCTCTAGGCCATCACAAGGCCTCCCTTCCTCCTCCAAACGGGACAAGTGGTCCGCCACTTGATTCTCACTACCTTTCCAGTCCATAATTTCTAGATCAAACTCTTGAAGTAGAAACACCCATATCACCAATCTTGCCTTGGAGTCTTTTTTTGTCATCAAGTACCTAAGGGCGGCATGATCGGTGTGCACTATGACCTTGGCCCTCATAAGGTACGGTCGGAACTTTTCCATTGCAAACACTATGGCCAACAACTCTTTCTCGGTCACCGTGTAGTTCAATTGAGCTTCATTCATTGTCTTGCTCACGTAGTACACCGGATGAAACATTTTATTCACACGTTGACCCAACACCGCTCCAACCGCAACATCGCTAGCATCATACATGAGCTCAAAGGGCAAGCTCCAATTAGGTGTGGTAATGAAAGGAGTGGTGGTCAACTTATGCTTGAGAAGTTCAAAGGCCTCCATGAACTTCTCATCAAACACAAATTTAGCATCTTTCTCTAGCAACTTGCAAAGAGGATTCACTACCTTCGAAAAATCCTTGATAAACCGCCGGTAGAACCCCTCATGTCCAAGAAAACTCCTCACCCCCTTGACAGATGTGGGGGGAGAAAGCCTTGAAATCACTTCTATCTTGGCTTTGTCTACTTCAATCCCATGCTTTGAAATTTTATGGCCCAACACTATGCCCTCTTCAACCATGAAGTGGCATTTTTCCCAATTTAGCACTAGATTGGTGTCTTCACACCGGGCCAAAACTCTATCCAAATTTCCCAAACACTCTTCAAATGAATCACCAACCACACTAAAATCATCCATAAAGACCTCCAAAATGTCTTCCACCATATCGATGAAAATAGCCATCATGCATCGTTGGAAGGTCATCGGAGCATTGCACAACCCGAATGGCATCCGAGAGAAAGAAAATATGCCATATGGGCAGGTGAATGTGGTCTTCTGTTGGTCCTCCGGAGCAATTAATATTTGATTATAACCCGAATATTCATCCAAAAAGCAATAAAAGGCACGCCCGCAAGGCGATCAAGCATTTGGTCGAGGAATGGCAACGGGAAATGATCCTTGCGGGTCACTTTATTCAGCTTTCGATAGTCCATGCAAACCCTCCACCCGGTAATTGTCCGAGTGGGAATAAGTTCATTGTTGTCATTTGTCACCACAGTCATCCCACCTTTCTTCGGCACACATTGCACCGGAGAAGTCCATGAGCTATCGGAGATTGGATACACCACACTTGTATCTAGCCACTTGATCACTTCTTTCTTCACCACCTCTTGCATTGCCTCATTGAGCCTCCTCTGATGTTCCAAGGAGGGCTTTGCATCATCCTCCAAAATAATCTTGTGCATGCAAAATGCGGGGCTTATTCCCCGAATATCAGCCAGAGTCCATCCAATTGCCCTTTTTCGCCTTTGAAGCACCTCCAAAGTGGCCTCAACCTGCATGTTAGTAAGGCAAGAAGAAAGAATAACTGATAAAGTTGAATTAGAGCCCAAGAATTCATACCTAAGGTGTGGAGGTAGTGGCTTCAACTCCAACACCGGGGGTTCCTCAATTGAAGGTTTTGTTGGTGGAGTTTTCCGATTTTCAAGATCCAGAGATAATTTTCTAGGCTCATAGGAATAAGAGCCCATCCCATGTAGAGCATTGACACACTCCACTCTGCTTGCATCATCATTGTCATCAAGATTTAATAGCACGGCCTTAAGGGGATCCTCAACATTAATCATTGCACTTGTGTCATCAATTATCACAGCTGTGACTAAATCCACAAATGAGCACACTTCGGTACAATTAGGCTGCTTCATTGATTTGCACACATGAAAGACTACCTTTTCATCACCCACCCTGAAAGTGAGTTCTCCTGCTTCCACATCCACTAGAGCCTTCCTCGTAGCAAGGAAAGGTCTCCCTAATATGATCGGGACCTCATAATCCACCTCACAATCCAAGATGACAAAATCAGCTGGCAAGATAAATTTGTCACCCGGACAAGCACATCATCAACTATACCCAATGGTCGCTTAATTGATCTATCTGTCATTTGTAGTCGCATGGAAGTTGGCCTCGGAGGTCCAATATCCAGAGTCTTGAAAACTGAGAAGGGCATTAAATTGATGCTTTCCCCAAGATCACATAAAGCTTTGGCAAAGTCTGCACTACCAATAGTGCAAGGGTATAGTGAAAAGCACCGGGAATCCTCAAATTTCGGGGAC
>NW_017677507.1:7288-15992 GCF_001879085.1 Nicotiana attenuata
CCTTGATAGTTATTAACATATTGTACCTCTTCATTTTGCTCATCATAGCCATCATTTTGAAACCCATCACACTCATCATCAAATTGCTCAGAATTCCCTTGGTTTGTTGCCTTCTTTGCCTTCTCTTGTTGGTAAGCATACTCACACCTTCCACAGTATTCACTTGGCGAGGGTTTTGGACTTGTTGCAACTGTGCCTTAGCCAATTGGTTCATAGTAGTTGTCAACTCCGCTATGGCCTGTCCATGGTCATGTAGTTCCTTATGCAAATGGATGACCGTGGGGTCACCTTGGGGAACATTCGCTCTACTTTGCCATGCGGAGGATATGTCTGCCATCTCATCAAGAATCTCGCAAGCTTCGTCATAAGACAACTTCATGAAATTACCCCCGGCCAATTGATTGACTATGCGTTGATTTGTCGTATTGATGCCCCGATAGAAGGTTTGTTGAATCATCGCCTCGGTCATATCATTGTTTGGGCATTCTTTCACATTGTTCTAAACCGCTCCCAAATCTCATGCAAAGGTTCCGTGGGTTCTTGCTTGAAAGCCAATATATCATCTCGAAGTGCCGCCATGTGCCCGGGTGAGAAAAATTTAGCAATAAATTTATCCGCCAACTCATCCTAAGTTGTGATGGAATGGTTGGAGAGTCTCTCTAGCCAATCCAATGCCTTTCCCCGGAGTGAGAACGGGAAAAGTCTCAACCTAAGAGCATCTTCGGACACATTCGTCTGCTTGCTACCCCAACATGTATCCACGAACCCTTTTAGATGTTTGTAGGCATTTTGATCCGCAGCGCCCGTGAAATACCCACGCTGCTCAAGTAAGGTCAACATCACATTAGTTATCTGAAAATTGCCCGCCCGGATTCTGGGTGGGACAATAGCACTTGCATATCCTTGGTTTGGTAATACTCTGGGAGCCATTCTTGGAGGTGGCGGAGGAGGGTCTGGAACATTATCATTAGCATTGGCCTGGCGGCCTCGTCTTGTTTCGGGAGGTACAAGAGGCACCTCATCCTCTCCAATTTCATCTACCTCCTCCCCCGCAAGCACATTTCCAAGAGGGTCATTAGCATTTAAAGCCATTGGGTACCTGTAGTAATCACACACACAAATTAGTAATAAGGAAGGAAAGAAAAACGACACACAAAACTAACTAAATAGATAGCCAAAACCGTTAGCTCCTCGGCAACGGCGCCAAAAAGTTGATCGCTACCTACTCCGCACCAATAAAAGGTAGCAAGAGAGGGTCGCAAAACCCGATATGAGGGTCGGGATCGAATTCCTCAGGAAGCTAGGAAGGGAGTTGATGTATCTATCTAGTCTAGAATCGTGTAATTGTTCCAAATGTCACTTCCAACATTTTTGGGTTTTCTTTTATACACTACTATTATAAAACTACTAATTAGAATCGAAACTAGATTACGCTAAGAGATAATTGCTAAGAGTTGTATCTAATGGATTAAGGGGCACTAGGGTAGTGACTTTCACCTAGGTGGCTAATTGACGGGTAATTGCTTCTAAAGCTTGATTGACATGATTGGGGAAATATGTATAACCGTTGCACAATTTTACCACTCTCACACCTCTCGGTAGAGAGAGTGATTTTGCCCAATTGACTCTCTCGAGACCAAATAGGTAGGCAAATTAGCTCAAGCAACTAGGGTTCAAGTCGGGTAATTACTCTCTCGAGATTTAACCCTTTAATTGGGACTATCAATTCTCTTGAGTCCATCCCAATTCCTTGTTGGGTAAATTTTGGAGACTTAGGCTCTCTTTCTCAAGAAGAGCCAAGTCAACTTAGCACAAACCATTGTTTGCAACCACCAATTCATAAATTAAACCATAAAATTGACCCAAATACAAACACCCATAGTCAATCTAACCTTAAATCACAACACCCATCAATTACCCACACTAGGGTTGAGCCACAATCCTAGCTAATGGGTTTAGCTACTCATGCTTGAACAAGAAAATAGAGAAATAGATGAAGAAGAAGACATATTAATTAAACACTGAAGTAAAATACAAGAATCTATCGTTAAAACTAGGCTAAGATGCAATAAATGGCTACAGATGATGTTCTCACGAGCGCAGATGCTAAAATAAAATAACTAATACCCTAAAAATGGAAAAAGGTTCTATTTATACTAAGCTGGAAAAACTGGACAAAAATGCCCCTGCGGGGTCAGTGCGGGCCGCACAAAATGGACTGCGGCCGCACAGGCTCTTGGACTTGCAATCTTGGCTCTCTGAACTCAGGTTTCGCGGACCGCGCAGAATGGACCGCGGCCGCGGAGGTCTCTAATGCGGTCCGCACAAATATGACCGCGGACCGCGCAACTTGAACCATGGCAATTTTCACCTCTCTGAACTTCTCTTCCGCGGACCGCACATAATGGTAGTGCGGCCGCGGAGCCTTCACCATGGACCGCACATAATGGAATGCGTCCGCATTGCTTGAAGCCTTGATTTCTGACTCTCTGAATCTCTCTAGTGCGGACCGCACAAAGAGTAGTGCGGCCGCACTAGGCCTGTTCTCCTGAGTTTTGCCTTGTTTTAGGTACTTGAGCAGGTTTCACTCCTTTTGAGCCGATCTTTGATATTTTGTCACTTTGTTGATCAAACCTGCAATCAAGCATAACTTATGAGCCTCTTGAGACTATTCTGTAACAATTTATAATCAAAGCGTAAGCAAGAAGGAGCATAAAACACGTCAAAATCCCTAGTTATCAACTCCCCTAAACTTAAGCTTTTGCTTGTCCTCAAGCAAACAAAATAAGAACCACCCCTTAAAATAAAATCCAAGAATTTCCAGCTATCCTAAAGTAATCTCAATAAGCATCAATTGGGACTAACAATTGCCCTCAATACGAATGCATCATTAACAACATTTAACCTTTGAAAAACCATGGATCAAATGCGACACAAGAGCATCAAGAGTTGACTCAACACATCAAAGAACTCTTTCAATTACTTTGGTCATTGTGGAACCCAAACTCACACATCCTCGACTCTCCCTAGGCACACCTCACCTTTAGAATAGTGGCACACAAAATGAGGTTAATTGGAATTCACTCATCTCTCTCAAGGAAAGGTCACAAGTCCGACTCTAGGTACCATATGCTTGCCCCTTATGTAAGTATCCACTAATGTAAGCTTCATTCAACTCAAGATCATATAGGGCTTTTATGGAGTCATTATAAAGGCTTTTGGTTCAGGGTAGGAAATGTTTTGGTCTAAGTGGGTTCCATCTTCCCTTAAGCACTTCTTTTGATTCATTTGGCACAATTCACTTGACTCTTTGAGTCATTTCACCTCTTTCCAAGGGGTTAGAGAGACTCATTGTCACTCTTTCTTTCTTTGACTTTTCTTGAATCCCTTTTTATTCTTTCTCACATTGAGCATTCTTTTTGTCTTTTTGCTTTTCTTTCTTTTTCATTGCCTTTCCTTTTCTTCATTTTTGTGCCTTATACCACTTTGTTGTCATCCTCGTCTCTCCCCCCAAACTTATACTTTTGCCATGTGCTCAAGGAAAGATCGGGTTCCAAGAGAGGGTATCTTTTAGAATGGGTATAGGCTTGTAACATGGTTCTTGAAAGAAAAAGGTCTAAGGCTCAAAAGGGTTAACTAGGGATCATATCATTGGTAGGCTATGGAATTTGTTCAACTATCATTTGGATCAAGAAGAGCCTATAATCGCTTCCCAAGTCAAATTTCACTTAAGATTTTGCCTCAACAAACATTCAGGGCAAGTTCTAGACCAATGGCTCGGGACTTGGACTCACAATTTGATTTCTCACCACACAAGCTAGGGGATTGCTAAAGATATAGAGTCGGGGGCCCACAACGACCTTAGATACGATTTGAGCACACAATGGTCCGAATAACCATTTGATGATTGTCGGTCAACACAAGAGTCACAAGGCCACGACTTTCACCATCCTAAATATAACAATTTGTCTTTGACCATGGGATCAAAGGCAAATGTGCTAGGCCCAAGTGAAGCTTTGCTTGAGGTACCCTTAACTACCAACTACCAAAAACAAAAAAAAAAAACAAAAACGGACTCAAACCCTTAAGAAGGTTGTCACGCCATCTATCATTGGGAAGAGCCACCCGGTTCACACAAAACTCCACCTTTGGAAAGAACCGTGGCATTAAGAAAACCAAAGGCTTATTAAAACGTCCAAAACAAAACAACAGGCTACGAGCCTATATAAGAAGCTAAAAATAAATTTTTTTTGTGAAAATAGAAAATAGAATGAATATGTACAATAGGGGCTTTGAATATACAACGGGGAATGAATATATACAATGATGTAACTTTATATACAGACCAAAGGAAAGATAAAAAGTGCGATAAAAGTAACTAAATGTAAAATTATATACAGACCAAATAAAAAATAAGAAAGTATAAAATGAAGCAGTATATATACAGTCATCCAACAAAAATATAGGGCGCACCCCCTCAAATAAAAGATGGCATTGTCCCCAATGCCAACTAAACGAAATAAGCACCAAAAATAATAAAGAAAGGATTTGAAGACTCCCTAAGCCTCGTCCGTCTGCATAGGATCATGAGTGGTCCCTGGGTCCTCTGTGTGCTCGGGAACCTCAGACTGGTTCCCGGTATCCTGCTGCTCAGCTGTTGGGACCTGGGACTGGACCTGTACTGGCTCTGGCTCTGGTACATCCGGTGGCTGACTGGAGGAAGCCTCCGATGGGTCCGCCAACTGGATGATGGCATCATCTGCTATCGAGATCTTCCTCCTCTTATTTGGAGGCCTCTGTGCCTGCTCTAGTTGTGTATCTGCTGCTGGCACTGCTGCTGGAGCTGGGTCCTCAAACAACAAGTCTAAAGGCAGCTGGTCTGCCTTCAGTCTATCGACATCTGCCCTCAGCTCCTTCACGGACTCCCTGGAGCCCCCTGTCTTGCGCAGCTTCTTGTGCTCCTTGGCAGGCTCCTTTAGAGCCTTGCCATGTGAATCCACAGCCTTTGCCAAATTAGCTTGGGTACTGAGAATCTTCTCTTGGTTTTCTAGTATCTCCTTCAATGCATCCTCAATGGACTGTGGGACCTGTACTGGCTGAGGAACTGAGTGAGCTGCAATGGTGGAGGTCAAGGTAGACAACTTGGATAAAGCAGCATATATCCAGTTGTTCAGGCTCTGAAGCGTCTGGCTTAGCCGATGGGCAGTGATAGGATGGGCCTGGGAAGATGGAATCTCCGGGCCAGCTGAGGTAGAAGGACCTGGAGGAATGTCAGCTGAAGTGGAAGGTCCTGGAGGCATATCTGCAGTAGTGGAGGCAGGCTCAGAGGGGGCCTCTACCACAACTGGCTCTTCAGACTGGCCAGTTGGGGCAGAAGCAGGTGCCTTGTAGTTCTTGTCCTTGGGGTTGTCATTCCCTTTCAAGCTATACCAGGAGAATGGGGCTACCGGCTTGGCCTTGACGTCATAGGGCTTCTTTTCCATCTCCAAGTCTCGGAAATACATAGAGAGGGTGTTGGGGAAAGGGTAGTTCCGGTCATGCTCTACACCCACTATGCAATAATACGGGACATCACATTGCCCACATTAATGGGGTATCCCGCCATGATCGATGCAACCAACACAGCCCGGTGTAGGGGAAGAGTCTGGTCATGTGTAGTAGGGTCCAACCGGCTGCAAACAAAGGTCTCCCAACCCCTAGCTTCAAAGTTCAGGTTCCTCCTCAGTATTTTTACCCCCGCAGTTAACCACTACGGAACGGTACCTGGGACTGCTAGGTACTGAGCTAACCATGGACGGACCTCCTCGCCCATCTCCAACTTTGCCAGATATAGAGTCTCATCCTCTTCATTGAAGCCCAAATACTCATTCAGAGACTTCCCGTCGAAAAACACCTTTTTGTTTCGAACCTTGGTCACTTTGGAGCCCTTGACGATGTGAGCTACATTACAGTAAAACTCTTTGACCAAGTGTTCATTTGCATCTATACACTTCTCCATAAATATTTCCCAGCCCACTCTAGTCCTAAACTTCCTCTGCACGTCAGGGTTGTGGGGTAATAAGTCTTTGTCAATGAAACTTCGCTCCGGTATCAACTTTCTCACCGGCCACCACTCCCTAAACTTGTGGTACGCTACCTCACTCATAAATCTATCTTCCCAAACATCGGGCTTCCTAGTTCGGGCAATGCCTCCCACCTGAGGCTCACCACCTTCAGCTCCCTGTACCTCCTCCTCATCTCCGTCTGCACCCCCCCTCCCCCCGGGATAATGAAGCTGTGGGGGAGGTGGAGTAGTCCCCACTACTGGCTACTGAGACCTCAGACGACTCAAAAATGACATTGGTTGGCCTTCGGATAGTGGGTGATGGTGGAGGAGTGTCTCTTAGTCTGAATCTATCCGGCCAGTCTTCAACATACTCTGGCACGGAATCTGAAGATATTTCCCTTGACGGTTGGTACTCACTCCCCGAGGAATGGGAAGCAGCTGTATCTGCAACTTTTATTAGCTTCCTAGTCCTTTTTATGTTTTCCCGAGCTTGGGGAGTGAGTTTGATCATTTTCTTTCCTTTGCCTCCCCGGGAGGATTCACCTCTCCCGGGTTGTTTTGATCCTTTTCCTCCTCGTTGTTTAACCATTGTCTGCAAGCACTAGCATCTAAATTTGTTAGTATCAATAGAGGCAGTAAAACAAATGTGCAAAAGGAATTGCAGAACAGAAGCAGACAGTTGCAGAACGTGGCCTTTGCGAACCGCACAAAAATGAGTGCGGCCGCACAGGGACCACCGCGGACCGCACAGAAACGACCGCGGTCCGCACAGGTCTAAGGTCCCAATAATAAGCTCTCTGAATCTCACCATCGCGGCCCGCAATGGTACGGAGGCCGCGGTGGGCCAGTGCGGACCGTACAAAATGTAGTGCGGCCGCATTGGGCTTAAGGTCAACTTTCAGAAATTCATCACCGCGGACCGCACAAACACGACCGCGGTCCGCGGAGGGTGCCCAGATATGGCACTGAGTTAGGGTTCTTGGGTTTTGCATTTTAGTTCAAATTTTCACCTAGATATGGTCCCTACTCAATTATCCAGTTAATTATGCTCACCAAGCATACAAAATTTAACAAACTAACCTAAGCTAACAAGTAAAGAAATACGGGAAGAAGAAGGAGCTACAGGCTAAAGAAGGCGAAAATAAAATGAAATTACAAAATTGAACAAAAGGAAATGAGTGAAATGTTACCAAATGTATGAGATGGAATGCAGTTAATCAATCTAAGCAAGAATTACGGTCAAAAGAGAGGATGAACAGCAGTTTAGGGTTTCTGAGAGTCAAATTCGCGAAAAGGGTAAAAGGGGGTCCCTGGGGTCTATTTATCGAAAAGCCCCTGGGGCCCATTCTCACCTACCAGTGCGGCCGCACAAAATGGACCGCGGTTTGCGCTGGGTTTGTTTAGAAGAAGTTTGAGAAGGCAACCTCTGCGGTCCGTACAAAATAGACCGCGGCCGCAGAGGTCCACCGCGGGCCGCACAAAATGCCATGTGGCAAACTTCATAGAGTCCTCCACTTAGCCTTCACCAGTGCGGACCGTACAAAGTGTAGTGCGGCCGCACTGGCAACTTCAGAGACTGATCGTTTTCTTCACACCGTTTTGCACTGCATCAACACAATACCTGCAACATCTCACAACTAATTAGCCCAAAAATCAATCCTATACTACAAAGAAAATCAAAGAAAACAAGAAGAAAAAGACATGGGTTGCCTCCCAAGAAGCGCCTGATTTAACGTCGCGGCACGACGTGGGTTACCATCACATCATTTGAAATGAACAACAGCCACCACATGGATATCATCAAACATCCCAAGATAATGCTTGACACGGTGCCCATTCACTCTAAAGACTTCACCACTTTTGTTCTTCAAATCTAGAGCACCAAACGGGGTCACACACACAACTTCAAATGGTCCACTCCACTTTGATTTCAGCTTTCCCGGAAACAACCTTAGACGAGAATTGAATAAGAGCACCAAATCACCAACTTTGAACTCCTTTCCACGAGCATATTTGTCATGAAGGTACTTCATCTTGTCCTTATACAAGGACGAACTAGAGTATGCATGGAACCGGAATTCATTAAGTTCATTGAGTTGTTCAACACGAAGATTAGCCGCAACATTCCACTCAAGATTAAGCTTCCTCAATGCCCACATGGCCTTATGCTCCAACTCCACTGGTAGATGACATGCTTTCCCAAACACCAACCGGTGCGGTGACATACCAATTGGGGTCTTGTAAGCGGTCTGGTAAGCCCATAGAGCATCATCTAACTTTTTAGACCAATCGGTCCTATTGGCATTGACGGTCTTGGACAAAATACTCTTGATCTCCCTGTTAGACACTTCAACCTAGCCACTTGCTTGAGGATGATAAGGTGTAGAGACTTTGTGGTTGACACCATACTTGGAAAGCAAGGTCTTTAAAAATGACGCCACACTCCTAGCTTCATTGTTAGGAAAGGCTACAGCCTCAACCCATTTTGACACATAATCAACTGCTACAAGAATGTAAGTGTTCCCGCACGAGCTAACAAAAGGGCCCATAAAATTGATACCCCATACATCAAAGATATCAACTTCAAGAATTGTGTTCAGAAGCATCTCATCTTTCTTGGAAATCCCGCCCGCTCGTTGACATTGATCACATCTTTTC
>NW_017677507.1:20627-24138 GCF_001879085.1 Nicotiana attenuata
CCAAAGCTTTATGTGATCTTGGGGCAAGCATCAATTTAATGCCCTTCTCAGTTTGCAAGACTCTAGGTATTGGGCCACCAAGGCCAACTTCCATGAGATTACAGATGGCAGATAGATCAATGAAGCATCCTTTGGGTATAGTTGATGATGTGCTTATCCGGATGGACAAATTTATCCTGCCGGCAGACTTTGTGAGTTTGGATTGTGAGGTGGACTATGAGGTCCCAATTATTCTAGGGAGACCTTTCCTTGCAATGGGGAAGGCATTGGTTGATGTTGAAGCGGGTGAACTAACTTTCCGAGTGGAGGATGAGAAGGTCATTTTCCATGTTTGCAAATCCATGAAGCAAACCAATAGCACCGAGGTGTGCTCATTTGTGGACATTGTCACGGTTGTGATCGTGGATGACACAAGTTCTATGATTAACGTGGAGGATCCCCTTGAGTCCGTGCTATTAAATCTTGATGTCAATGATGATGCAAGCAGAGTGGAGTGTGTTAATGCCTTACATGGGATGGGCTCTTATTCCTATGAGCCAAGAAAATTGTCTTTGGATCTTGAAAATCGGAAAACTCCACCAACCAAACCATCAATTGAGAAGCCACCGGTGTTGGAGTTGAAGCCACTTCCTCCACACCTCAGGTATGAATTCTTGGGCTCTAATTCAACTTTACTAGTTATTCTTTCCTCTTGCCTTACTAACATGCAGGTTGAGGCCACTTTGGCGGTGTTTCAAAGGCGAAAATGGGCAATCGGATGGACTCTGGCGGATATTCGGGGAATAAGCCCCGCATTTTGCATGCACAAAATTATTTTGGAGGATTATGCAAGGCCCTACTTGGAACATCAAAGGAGGCTTAATGAAGCAATGCAAGAAGTGGTGAAGAAAGAAGTGATCAAGTGGCTTGATGCAGGCATAGTGTATCCAATCTCCGATAGCTCATGGACTTCTCCGGTGCAATGTGTGCCGAAGAAGGGTGGAATGACTGCAGTGACAAATGACAACAATGAACGTATTCCCACTCGGACCATTACCGGGTGGCGGGTATGCATGGACTACCGGAAGCTAAATAAGGTGACCCGCAAGGATCATTTCCCTTTGCCATTCCTTGACCAAATGCTTGATCGCCTTGCGGGGCGAGCTTTTTATTGCTTTTTGGATGGATTCGGGTTATAATAAAATCTTAATTTGTCCGGAGGACCAAGAGAAGACCACATTCACTTGCCCATATGGTACATTTGCTTTCTCCCGGATGCCGTCCGGGTTGTGCAATGCTCCGGCGACCTTCCAACGATGCATGATGGCTATATTCACCGACATGGTGGAAGACATTTTGGAGGTCTTTATGGATGATTTTAGTGTGGTTGGTGATTCATTTGAAGAATGTTTGGGAAATTTGGATAGAGTCTTGGCCCGATGTGATCGCCTTCTCGAATAAGCCCGAACGACCCCTCAGGGTCCCATTCCTCATTTGTCTCTATCACATGTATACCATCACCTTTGTGATCAGGGAGGGGATTGTTGCGGACATTAGGTGCAGCTTCCTTTGCTTGTAGGACCTTGTTGTCAATTAGCATTTGGATCTTATCCTTCAATGCCCGGCACTCAGCAGTGGTGTGCCCTTTCATACCGGAATGGTACGCACAAGTCTTGTTCGGATTGACCCACTGGATGGATTTTCTAATGCCACACGGGAACAGGAGTGACGTAACCGGCGGCTTTCAATCTTTCATATAGTTGGTCGATGGGCTCAGCAATGGTGGTATATTGTCTGGGTGGCTTGCGATCAAAGTTTGGTCGTGGTCTTGGATAATTTTGGCGAGCTGGTGGTGACTGGAAGTGGGATGGTTGGGAGTTATAGGTGTGATGGACAGAGGCTGATTGGGAGTATCTGGGAGATGAAGGTTGATATGTGGGCGGTGATGCTTCGTATGTGGGTGGAGCTATTTGATATGTGGGCGGAGGTGTTTGATATGTGGGTGGAGGTGTTTGATAGACAAGTGGAGATTTTGGGCCCTGGGCTAGCATTACTGCCCCAACATCTCTCTTCTTCGATATTCCACCTGACTGTAGTGCCTTATTCGTAGCTTGTAAGGCCTCGAAGTTTGTTACCATCCCGCTCTTGATTCCTTCTTCAATTCTTTCCCCGAGTTTGATGATGTTAGAGAATTTGTGATTTTTAATAACCATCAACCTCTCATAATATTGCGGGTCCTGTGCCCTGACGAAGAATTTATTCATCTGTTCTTCGTCCAAAGATGGCCTGACCTTGGCCGCTTCCGACCTCCAACGAGTAGCATATTTACGGAAAGTCTCAGTAGGTTTCTTCTCAAGATTCTGAATGTAGAAGACATCCGGTGCATTCTCTGTGTTGAACCTGAACCGGTCCATGAAATCCGACGCCATGCTTACCCAACTGGACCATTTCTTAGGATTTTGGCTGATATACCAAGACAAAGCGTCCCCAGTAAGACTCCTCATAAAGAGCTTCATCCGAATCTTTTTATCTTTCCCGACCCAGACAAGCTTGTCGCATTAAGTCCGTAGATGAACCCTAGGATCACCCGTACCATCGAACATTTCGAACTTGGGAGGTTTGTACCCCTCTGGTAGTTCGACATCCGGCTGTATGCACAAATCTTCATAGTTCAAACCTTCTATTCCTCTGTCGCCCTCGACACCTTGAACTCGGCTTGTTAACTTCTTGAGTTCTTCAGCTATGTTTTTGATGAGCAAGTCTTTCTCGGAGGATTCCGGTGTACGGGAGATTGGTTGGGTAGAATGAGGCATAGTTTCCACATATATAGGGTTGCTTTGGTGGGTGCCAGGAACTTGGGTATAGTGATGGTCATTGGTGAAGTTTTGGGAATCGGGAATGAGTGTTGGTGTATTTTGGGGAGTGTGGTAAGCGGTGGTTGGTGGGTACTGAATAGGTTGATGGTGATGTTGTGGTGGAGCTGGTAATGGGTTGGGATTCTGGGGTGGAGTTGCGTATTGATTTGGTGCGGGAGGATTTTGTGGGTGTTGGTTCAGGGCATTCAGGGTGAGCGACAAGTTTGCCAAGTTGCGAACCTGCTCAAGTTCTCTTTGCAGTTCTAGTATCTTTTGTTCCAGTCTCAAAACCAGATCATTTGGGGCCGGAGTACTGCGGCCATCTGAGGTTTCTGCGTTCTCGATATTCTCCTTCGGATACCACTTAAGTAGTCCATTTTTGTCTTTCCTTTGCCCTTTGTGTTTCTTGGAGGAGGAGGAGGTGGAGGGCCTCTAGATCTGGTGTGATATGTTGATGAGGCCAGTATGATTGAACCAACCTAAGGGGATGGGAATAATAATAAAAAATAAGCAAAAACAAAAAAGGTAACAAGTCAGTGAGGGTTCTGAAATGTTTGCAGTATCTAAACAAATAAATTCGTATCCTATTTTGGGAACCTCGTTGTGCCCGAGGTAGGCCTAGCGACAAATAAACTTGGAGAACTTTTAATGCCAATAAATGCTTCATTTCATAATAT
>NW_017677507.1:26702-29837 GCF_001879085.1 Nicotiana attenuata
ATCACCCCACACAATGTCCGGTAAACACTCCTCAATGAGGGGCTACACGTGACATTAGCGCGTAGTCATCATATCCCATATCTACCCTTCCCATCCCCTTAGTGGTCATTCAAAGCGGGTGTTGGTCAACGATTTCTATTGCGTACTGTTACCCATCCCTTCTTAATGGTCCTGGAGGGATTTAGGACCTTTACCTATAGGTGGTTCTTGACTGACCCCTAAGGTTTTAAAGGTGAAAATACTAAGGCGACAAACAAGAACAATTAGGACTTTAGCACATAAGATAAAAGGGAGCAATTAGAGGCTCAGGTTTACCTCCTCAAACAATACACATAGGCAGCACGACTCAAGCACAAAGAAGGGACTTTTTGTTAAGCGGTATCCTAAGGCATGATGTCCAAGTGAAGTATACAGAAGACATGCAGTTTTGTAAACTCAGAAGTAATGACCCTAGCATGTTGCCTACTGAATTTTTTTTAAAACCTGTTAAACTAGAACAACATTAAGTCATAGAAACAGTTTCATAGTTGCAAGATTTGAAAACGTCCTATAGGTTTGCCTATACGCGGAATACTGATGACTACATTTTAAATAGTGAAACAAGGCAGGTCTTTAAAACAGACTCTTTTGATCCCTATAGGCATGCTGTCTAATGATAGATCGAGGAAGTTTTTGAAAGAACTTGTTTCAGGGAAAATAGACCACTGATTAACTAGTTTCGAAGTGAGCTAATCGTTAATCGAATTGATTTATTTCAAACTAAACTAGTTGAGATTTGTAGGCAGAATTTCTGGTGGCGTTCCTCATAGGCATGGTATCTAGTTGTTTAACACTGATTTCAGAAACTTTGCAGGCATGATGACAAATAAAAAAAATGTAAACACTTGTTATAACAGAAGCTGGATTAAATTATATCCTATAGGCTTGGCATCTACTTGTGAAACTGATTTTAAGACTTGTAAACATGATTTCTATTATGGAATCACCTGAAACCTATAGGCATGATTTCTACATGGTGAGACAAACATGACAAGATGTAAAAGTCCTATAGTCATGTTTTCTACTTGGTAAGGCAATCATATCAAAACGTAAAGTCCTATAGGCGTGGTTTCTACCCGTATTACCCCACAAACATGTAGCTATCCACCCCTTTTCACTAATTACTCCAATATTCGTTTACAAATTATTACAGACCATATGAATGGATTACATAAGTAAATAAGAAAATAAGAAGTTATTCTATGGGGAGCATTCAATTAGGCCCAGGTTTCCAAAGTCTCCAATAGCCTTAAATGCCCAAATTCCATAGACAATGTCATAGTCTAGGTGCATCAAAGTTCCCTAAGGATCTCAAGGATCACGGGCAGTGCTTACACCTAGACTTGGTAACCAAAATTGAATGAGTGCAGTGTGGAAGGGCCAACCTCAGTATGCCAGAGTTCAGGGAGTTCTCAAGAGGATCCAAAGGCAGTACACATACTGGAGGGGGCAGAACCTATTGACTTAGGAGTAGAGTGGGAGTGCTTGACACAGTTTGAAAGGTCTTAGTATGAAAACAGTATTAAAGGAGGTCTGTTTGAAATAATTTGTGGAGTAGAAGAGGGAGTCATGCAGTAAAACAACTTTGAAAAGAGAGAGTTACATGATTAGACAACAGCAAATCAAACATGGAGTCTAAAAACACATCGGCAATACTCACAGGACCAAAATAGGAGGAAAGAACCTACATACAGGGGTGATGGGGATTGGGGATACATAGAACACATGATTGTAAACACATAATAGGCAAAGGTCTTAGGAAACTGGTATAGACATGCTCAGACACAACTGATCAGACATAGTCACAGAACCAGCAATGCTTAAGGGGGTTCAGTATAGGATCCACATGATTTTAGGTCAATCCCAGAACCATACAAGTTTAGGAGTGCTGACTACTTAACAAGGAGACTCATACAGAAACCAGATAGAGCAGAATCACATGGAGACAGACTTCATAGAGGGGGGGGGGTAACATATTTGTGTCGCGCCCCCTTTTTCTCGCGAAATCGGGTTTATGACATTTTGGTTGAGACAACTCGTTCCTTTTGGGAAAGGGGTTTGCATTTTGAAGAGTCGCCACCTAACGATTTAAGGTGCATTAGGGCACCTAGAGGGTTCATTTATAACTACGTTTGGTAACCAGAGACAGGGTAAGGGCTTGAAATTATCCTAAGGGGAAGGTGTTAGGCACCCCTCAGGATCCACCAGTGTGGTTCCCGGCCAAACAGCTTTTGTGGATTTTTACTGATCCTAAGGAAGGGGATGACATGCTAATCATGCAATCGTATTAACTGCAAGTTTCACAACAAAACAATAAGTAAAAGCAAACCAAAAACAGGACGAACTGAAGCAATAAAAGAACCATATTGTTTTTGGAACTTAAACTGAAATTAGAACATACCAGTAAAGAAGACAATAAACAAAAGTGAAGGAGCAGGAGAGCACAATAGTTAGCCTTGGCTTGTAGCCGGCTAACTCTGAATAGTAGCGAGTAGCACAAAGAGAGAGCAGAAAGTTTAAGTGTGAGAGAGAGAGCTTTTTGAACCAAAGTGTTCGTGTGTTTGTGTTAATGAGAGAGTGTGTATATATAGTAGTTCGAAAATTAGGTAAAATAAGACAAGAATCATAGTAGCATAGTAATTATGGAACCAAATACTAATCAGAATCAAATCAATGTAAGTACCCCTTTAATTAAGGGGGTAATCAACCAACGGTAATAGGTAGAAATGATTAAGGAAAGAAATCAAATAGAGTATAAGGTATAAAATAGACAATTAAGGGTAAGTACATATGGGTTTAATTAAGAAAATAACTAATGAAGAATCAGTAAAGTACTCGGTTCACCAAATAAGGTAATAAAACAAAATAAAGTTGCAGAGTATGGAAATAATTGACAATCAGCACATAGTAAATCAGGGATTCGAAATCACTGATTTAAGGTGAGTAACAAGTAAACAAGTTAACAGGGGAATCGAGAGTTTACAGGAAAGTTTTCAAATCAGGCCAAAAAACAAGGAGTTCAGAGTCAATCAAAGAGAGAGTTTTAGCATATAAAAGGAGTGGAATGGTAGTAACCAAACACATCATGCAAAGAGG
>NW_017677508.1:0-1472 GCF_001879085.1 Nicotiana attenuata
GAAATCAATCAAACTTACACGAGGAAGTCTGAAATCAATCAAAATTGACAGCCATTTTTAAAGGGAAGTTAAGCACGTATAAAGAGTACACAAACATGCTAGGCAAAGAAAATGTCATGCTATTGCAAAATTAGTAGGTAGTCACATAGGTCAGTAATGTAAAAGAGATAGTATCAAATAGCATAGAAAGGGTCCAACATAAGGACCTTAGAAGAGTTTAGTAGAGAATTAGAATTGCTTAAAGAAACCGAGATTTCAAAGCTCAGTTCTGAAACTCAAAATAGGTCTAAAAGAGTTAGGGTTTTTTTTTGAAACAAAACCAATTCGAGCAAATCACATAGCCAGTGGTTTCAAAACTCGGAAGAACCCCCAAATTCTAGGGTTTCTACCATCAATCGAGAACAGAGATGAGAGGAGAAGCATCAAGAAAAAGGGTACTAATCAAAACTGGCTCAAAGGTTTCATAAAGGAACTGAGACCTTTAACACGTTCTTTCAGTAGCGGAAAATCATGAGAAGCATAGTACAAGAACAACATGCGAGAAACAGAAAAAGAACTCAAAGAAACATAGTGGAAGAGGCTGAAAAGAAACATAGTAGAAGAAAACCAATCAGGCCACAGCAGGAGAAACACACAAAGAACATGGTAACAGAAACTTATTAAGAACACAATATAGAAACATATAAAGAACTCAAAAGAAACATATAAAGAACAATGTAGAGGAACATATAAAGAACACAGTAGAATAACATCTAAATAACTCAAAAAGAAAAACCCTAAATCGCAAAAATATAAAGGTTTTGAAAGCATAACTTTTGAAAGAAATACCAAGAGATCGTTTAAAAGTTTAGGGAAAACACGGATCTAGAACTGATCTAAAGAAAAATAGAAGAACCTCGAAGCTAGGGTTTCAGAGGAACCCAAACGGTGAGAAAGACTTGGATCGTTGTTGATCTAACCAGGAGGAGGCGAAGCCAGGCTAGAAACAGACATGGCTTGCCGGAGCAAGGCCGGAGATGGCCATCAAAACTTGAACCAACAAGGTCTGGATGAAGCTCTTCGTATTCAGACCATGAAATCTTTGCAAACAGGTGTGTAGGAATCCTAGAGGGCCGGTAGGTGGTGAGACCACCATAGATTCAGGCCAGGAGGTTGCCGGAGAAGGTGAGTGAGACTCATCGAAGCTGAAGGGGAGGGGGAAGGTTCTAGAGAGAACCAGAGATAGAGATATAGAGGAGAGGGTCGGTTGAGTGAGGAATGAGAGGGGTTTGGGTGGGTCGTTTGGTTTAATTTGGAAAGAAAGAATCCGGACCGTTGATCAAAATTGATCAACAGCCAAGATTCAATCAGATTGGGTCGGGTAGATCTGGAATTGGGCTTGGGTCTATTGGTCTGGTTTAATTGGGTTGGGGTATTGGGTTTAATCAAGCTAAATTAGGAGACAAAATCTGGCTATAAGTTAAATAGCCCCT
>NW_017677508.1:19136-19890 GCF_001879085.1 Nicotiana attenuata
TGTGAAACCGGTCCTGCCACCTTTTCTTTGTACTAGTTATGGAATCAGAGATAAACCGAAAGGGATTCAAAGAAAAAGTATGCAAAGGCAAGCATATGATTTTAAAGAGAAGCATCCCTTTCGGGGAAAAGAAGGACTTATCTGGGGTGTGCATGCTGGCTTCAAATGAACATGACATGCTTCTTGGACTGATGCCCGACCCACAGAAACTTTCCGGCTTCTCGTGAATCCATTACTCAGTATTTCAAAACCAGGGAACCTTGCCAGGACTCCTTTAGTGGCGAGATGTCTTCTTTTCGGCCGACAGCGCCCTTTGCGGGTTTTCGCCAATCGACCTCTCTCATTTCTCTTCTCACCGTTGCCCGATAGTGCTCTTTTGCGAGTTTTCACTAAGCGGACTCTCTCATTTTCAGTTTCTCTACTCACCATCGCCTTATGGTGCCCGAAGGTTTTCACCGATAAGACTCTCTCATTTTATTTCTCTCAACTTGCATTGTGTCAGATTACAACAACAACGTTTTCCACTTCCCTGCCTTTGCCAATTGATCGGAAGGACTTGGATAAGGTTTCGGGGTAAAAAGGATTTTGGGCAGAACTACAACTTTGGAACCATTTCGGCGGACTCATGGCCGAACCATTATATCATCTGCCCCAGTTTCATTTTTGGGGAAATTGGGATTTTTGTTTTGGTGTGACTGAACCCCAGAGAGAGGCTGCCTACGTACCCTTTCGGGATCAAGTCAAACGTAGTTCA
>NW_017677508.1:24075-24826 GCF_001879085.1 Nicotiana attenuata
GTTTTTTTTCATTGGTTTTTCCTTTATTATCAAAACGCATTAAGATTTCGGGGGGGGGAACTTCCTTTTTGGCGTTTTCCTGCTGCAGAGCTGTTTCAGCGCTTGCGCATTTTATTTCCTTTTGGATTGCACCTACTTCTTGCACGGTTGCTTTGAATTAGACCTGTTTTCAACAAAGAACAATTTGTTAGTTTGAGACGGTGGTTGGTTTTGTGGCCTTGATCATCTCAATTGCTTGATCCCGACCCCATTTCCGTTGAGGACTTTGCTGCTCATTTGCCTTGAGGGTGAATCTCTGTTCAAACCGACTGGGTTTAGCCTCCGGGATTTCATTATGAATCGCCCGTATGGGCTCTGACCTTGTCACTTTATTCTGCCCTTGGGACTTTTGCCTTTGACTTCCTTTCTTTTCCAATATTTTTTGCTTCAAAGGCATCAATCACTATGGTCAGTTGAGATTGGCCTGACGCACTCACGGAGCTGGGTATTTCTTCGACTCTGACCAGGTGAATCCCTGTGAAACCGGTCCTGCCACCTTTTCTTTGTACTAGTTACGGAATCAGAGATAAACCGAAAGGGATTCAAAGAAAAAGTATGCAAAAGGCAAGCATATGATTTTAAAGAGAAGCATCCCTTTCGGGGAAAAGAAGGACTTATCTGGGGTGTGCATGCTGGCTTCAAATGAACATGACATGCTTCTTGGACTGATGCCCGACCCACACAAACTTTCCGGCTTCTCGTGAATCCATTA
>NW_017677508.1:29227-29833 GCF_001879085.1 Nicotiana attenuata
TTTGGAAAGAAAAAGCTCCACGGTTTTTGTGCCGGGAGATCCTCGGTTTTTGCTCCGGGATTTCGAAAGGAAAAGCTCCACGGTTTTGTGCCGGTAGATCCTCGGTTTTTGTTCCGGGATTTTGGAAAGAAAAAGCTCCACGGTTTTTGTTCCGGGAGATCCTCGGTTTTGTTCCGGGATTTTGGAAAGAAAAAGCTCCATGGTTTTTGTTCCGGGAGATCCTCGATTTTGTTCCGGGATTTTGGAAAGAAAACGCTCCACGGTTTTTGTTCCGGGAGATCCTCGGTTTTTGTTCCGGGAGATCCTCGGTTTTGTTCCGGGATTATTTAAGGAATGGGATCCTATGCTACCATGACTTGTTTTTCTTTTAGGATTTTCATTTTAACTTCTTTTCTTCTTTCTTCTATCTTTTGTTTCCCCCCCCCCCCCCCCTTTTTTTTTTCATGTTTTTCCTTTTATTTATCAAAACGCATTAAAGAATTTGGGGGGGGGGAACTTCCTTTTTGGTCGTTTTCCTGCTGCAGAGCTGTTTCAGCGCTTGCGCATTTTATTTCCTTTTGGATTGCACCTACTTCTTGCACGGTTGCTTTGAATTAGACCTGTTTT
>NW_017677509.1:0-2366 GCF_001879085.1 Nicotiana attenuata
AAAGTGAAGATTAAGAACAAGTATCCACTGCCGAGGATTGATGATTTGTTTGACCAGCTTCAGGGTGCGAGGGTGTTTTCCAAGATAGACTTGAGATCTGGCTACCACCAGTTGAGGATTAGGGCATCCGATGTCCCTAAGACAGCTTTCCGTACTCGGTATGGGCATTATGAGTTCCTGGTCATGTCGTTTGGGTTGACCAATGCCCCAGCCGCATTTATGGAGTTGATAAACCGAGTGTTCAGACCTTATTTGGACATGTTCGTGATAGTCTTTATTGATGATATTTTGGTGTACTCCCACAGCCAGGAGGAGCACGAGCAGCACATCAGGGTGGTTCTTCAGACTCTGAAGGATAGTCAGTTGTATGCTAAGTTCTCGAAGTGCGAGTTCTGGTTGAGTTCGGTCGCATTTCTGGGTCATGTTGTATCAATAGAGGGTATTCAGGTGGACCCGAAGAAGATTGAGGCAGTCAAGAACTGGCCTCGACCAGCATCAGCTACTGAGATTCGGAGTTTCTTGGGTTTAGCAGGCTACTATCGTCGATTTGTGGAGGGGTTTTCATCCATAGCAGCCCCGATGACCAGGTTGACCCAGAAGGGTGCCCAGTTCAGATGGTCGGACGAGTGTGAGGCGAGCTTTCAGAAGCTCAAGTCAGCTCTGACTACGGCACCGATATTGGTTTTACCCACAGGCTCAGGGCCTTATACAGTTTATTGTGATGCTTCCCGTATTGGACTTGGTGCAGTATTGATGCAGGATGGCAGAGTCATTGCTTATGCTTCGAGGCAGTTGAAGATCCACGAGAAGAATTATCCGGTTCATGATCTCGAGTTGGCAGCCATAGTTCATGCTTTGAAGATTTGGAGGCATTACCTATATGGTGTGACGTGTGAGGTGTACACCGATCACAAGAGTCTTCAGTACTTGTTCAAGCAAAAGGAGTTGAATCTGAGGCAGAGGAGGTGGTTGGAGTTGCTAAAGGATTATGATGTCATTATCTTATACCACCCGGGTAAGGCCAATGTGGTGGCCGACGCATTGAGTAGGCAGTCCGCCAGCATGGGTAGCCTTGCTTATATTCCGGTCAGCCAGAGACCGCTTGCTTTGGATATTCAGGCCTTGGCCAATCGATTTGTGAGGTTGGACATTTCTGAGCCTAGCAGAGTGTTAGCTTGTACGGTCGCTCGTTCTTCTCTATTGGAGCGTATCCGTGATCGGCAGTTTGATGATCCCCATTTGTGTGTCCTGAGAGACACGGTACAGCGTGGAGGTGCCACGACCTTAGATGGTGATGGTGTTTTGAGATTGCAGGGGCGAGTTTGTGTGCCCAATGTCGATGGGATTCGAGAGTTGATCTTAGCGGAGGCGCATAGTTCTCGGTATTCTATTCACCCGGGCGCCGCGAAGATGTATCAGGACTTGCGGCAGCTTTATTGGTGGCGTAGGATGAAGAAAGATATTGTTGCATATGTGGCTCGATGTTTGAACTGTCAGCAGGTTAAGTACGAGCATCAGAGGCCTGGTGGTTTGTTTTAGAGGATTGAGCTTCCCGAGTGGAAGTGGGAGAGGATCACCATGGATTTCGTTACTGGACTTCCGATGACTCGGAAGAAGTTTGATGCTATTTGGGTCATTGTTGATAGGCTGACCAAGTCAGCGCATTTTATCCCTGTTGCAGCCACTTATTCATCGGAGAGGTTAGCTGAGATCTACATCCGAGAGATTGTTCGCCTTCATGGGGTGCCGGTATCTATTATTTCGGATCGGTGTACGCAGTTTACCTCGCGCTTCTGGAGAGCAGTTCAGCAGGAGTTGGGCACCCAGGTTCAGTTGAGCACAGCGTTCCATCCTCAGACGGACGGCCAGTCCGAGAGGACTATTCAGATATTGGAGGATATGCTCCGAGCCTGTGTCATTGATTTGGGAGGCTCGTGGGACCAGTTCTTGCCTTTAGCGGAGTTTGCCTACAACAACAGCTACCAATCCAGCATTCAGATGGCTCCATATGAGGCGTTGTATGGTAGGCGATGTCGGTCTCCAGTCGGATGGTTTGAGCCGGGAGAGGATCGTTTATTGGGTACAGATTTAGTTCAGGAGGCCTTAGATAAGGTCAAGATCATTCAGGACAGGCTTCGTTCGGCTCAGTCGCGGCAAAAGAGTTATGCGGATCGTAAGGTTCGAGATGTAGCTTTCATGGTTGGTGAGCGGGTCTTGCTCCGAGTGTCACCTATGAAGGGCGTAATGAGATTTGGGAAGAAGGGCAAGCTTAGCCCTAGGTTTATCGGCCCATTTGAGATTCTCGATCGTGTGGGAGAGGTGGCCTACAGACTTGCCTTGCCGCCCAGCTTGTCAGCCGTGCATCC
>NW_017677509.1:3745-29825 GCF_001879085.1 Nicotiana attenuata
TACCTAAAAACCCAAAACATAAGAGGCGATTTTCCAAACGTATTCTACTTTCTTACTAAAACGATTTGGTATTGTGTATTTCTAACTTTATTTTCTTTAATCCTTAACTATCTTTAAACATAATTTCAACTTCAAAACAAAGATTTTAATGGGGGAATTTGGGAAATTAGGGTAGAACTAGGGTTCCTAAATTTGGGGGGTTTTGGACCTCAATTTGGGGTCCGATTCCAAAATAACTTATATATTTGAGTTCATGGGGGAATGGGTAGTCGGGTTTTGGTTCGAACCTCGGGTTTTGACCACGTGGGCCCGGGGGCATTTTGGGAATTTTGAGTAAAACTTTGGGATATTCACTTTTCATGCATTCAAATTTATTAGATTAGCCTTTGTTGATACACTCAAGTAATTGTGACTAGATTCGAGCGGTTTGGTGGTGAATTCGAAGGGTAAAGTGATACTAGAGGCTTGAGTCAAGTTTGGAGCATTTGAGGTAAGTGTTTGATCTAACTTTGGCTTGAGGGAATAGGATTAGAGTGTT
This sequence comes from Nicotiana attenuata, assembly GCF_001879085.1. Classification (NCBI taxonomy): domain Eukaryota; kingdom Viridiplantae; phylum Streptophyta; class Magnoliopsida; order Solanales; family Solanaceae; genus Nicotiana; species Nicotiana attenuata. The sequence continues at coordinate 4,284 of NW_017677509.1, forward strand.
ATTAATTGCTAATTGCTAAATGATCGAGTACGGTGTATAGGCATGGTGACGAGTATCTATACACTGGTGTGTAGCATGACCGTGAGTCCTTAGTTGTGCTTATTTTGATTTTGTTGTGACCCTTCCTTGTATAATTGATGATTTCTATATAATGTGAAGGGTAGGAGAAATAATTATGACTTGTGAACTCTTTGGAGCATTGGCTCGAATGCCTAAAGTAATTGTTCGTATAGTGATTTTCTCCCATTCGGGATGTGAAGTTATGTTGTTGTTCCCTTGCCGGGATTTAGCTGTTACTTGTGTTTTCCCTTGCCGGGACTTCTATTACTGTTTGTCTATCCCCTCGCCCCATTGTTTTGTGATTGTTGCGTTGGTGAGGAGAGTGATAAAGCACGAAGTTGATGCCGTGCACGATTTGTGTTGAGAATATATTAATGCACAAGGAACATTCCGTGCCACGTTTTGATTAGTAAATGCACGAAGGGTCATTCCGTGCCATATTTATTTATTTGCACGAAGGGTCATTCCGTGCCACGTTTTGATTAGTAATGCACGAAGAGACATTCCGTGCCATATTTTGATTAGTAATGCACGAAGGGTCATTCCGTGCCATATTTTGATTATATTTGCACGAAGGGTCATTCCGTGCCATGTTTTGATTATATATGCACGAAGGGTCATTCCGTGCCACGTTTTGATTATATTTTGCACGAAGGATCATTCCGTGCCACGTTTTGATCATATTTGAACGAAGGTACATTTCGTGCTCTAATTTGATTGTAATTGCACGAAGGATCATTCCGTGCCATGATATGAGAGTTATGTGAGGGAAAGCACGAAGGGTGATGCCGTGCACTTTACTTGATTGCTTTTGGTGAGAATGAGAGTAAAAGCACGAAGGTTGATGCCGTGCAACTATTGATTTTCCTGCTCTCATTAATTATTGTTATTGCCCTGTTCCTTACTTAAATTGTTGACTTTATATTCGGACTGTACTCCCCCATAGTATGCTTCCCTCCCTCTTAATTGTTTAATTTATATATTCTTCCCTTGTATTGCATATATATATATATATTGAACGGCACAAGTTTGTTTGGTAGTCCTGTCTAGCCTCGTCACTACTTCGCCGGGGTTAGGTCAGGCACTTACCAGCACATGGGGTCGGTTGTGCTGATGCTACACTCTGTGCATCTTTTTGCACAGATCCAGGTGCTGGAGCAGCATTTGAGTAGCAGTAGCATTCTGGGAGCGAGTTTCCAGTCCAGGGACATTCAAGGTAGCCTAGCTGGCGTTCGCAGGCCGAAGTCCCTTTCCATATTTTCTGTTTGTTTCTTTGTACCGAGACAGACATTATGTATTTTTCTATTCAGACTTGTTTGTAGTACTCTTTAGTGGTTCGTAAGACAGCGACTCCAGTCTTGGGTAGTGAAATGTTAAGCTTCCGCATTTTGGGTTTTTCAGTTATTTATGTTTTAAAAGACTTCCGCATTATTTAAAGACTCGTCATTTTATTATTGTTATGTTGTTATCTGAAAAGGTTTAAATGTTTGGCTTGCCTAGCTCCAACAGTAGGCGCCATCACGACTCCCGATGGTGGAAAATCCGAGTCGTGACAGAAATTCACCACTACATACAAACTCAAGCTGTCAATCACCCACGAACGGTATGACGACCTCGAAGACAGTATCATCTTCGATAAGTCAGATACCGATGGTTTGACTTTCCATCATTTCGATGCTCTTGTTATTACTTTATGTATTTTAGATACTGATGTGAAAAGAATAATGTAGATGACGGAAGCGGCGCATGTATTATCCATCCTCGAGTCCTCATACAGATGCAACTCCAGGACAAGATAATACCGCGTTGCATAACACTAACGGGCTTCATAATGCAGTTGAGCGAACTTCTGGAGAAATAACGCTACCCGTTTTGGCTGGAGGAGTCACCCAAGAAATAACGTTTCATATCATGGACCAAGATACGGCCTACAACGCCATCATAGGGCGGCCACGGATACACGCCATGAGGGCCATCCCATCAAGCCTATATCAAGTAATCAAGTTCCCTACTCCATGGGGAATATTCAGCATCCGAGGTGAACAACGCACTACTCAATAATGCTATCGTATCGCCCAAGATTGCCCACACACCCAACAACTAAAGGGAACAAACGCGGAGGCATAGCAATTAGCGATGTCGGGAACCAAATTCGACGCACAAACAGACGTTATCAAGGATCCCGACATCGTGGAAGCCGCTGAGTCGACAATAGAAGATCTTGATCCCGTCCAACTAAACAACAGCGACAACACAAAAAAGGCATACATTGGGCACAATCTCTCAGAATCAAGTAAATTTCATAAATTCTTAATTAACAATGCCGATTTGTTTGCCTTTTCCCACTCAGATATGCCGGGCATCCCGGAAGACATCGCTACACACAAGTTGAATGTTGACCCACTCTATCCGCTAGTGCGGCAAATAAGAAGGAAATTCAATGCCGCAGTCAATGAGGCCGTAAGTGTCACACCTCCATTTTTACACATCCGAAGGTATATATAAGGAAGTTTTTCCAATTTAAGTGACATTATTCGAGATGGGATTATTTATTCAAATTTGTTCAGAGTCTCCACTTGGGATGGTTTGTTTTCTGGTGTCCCAAGTCACCGGTTTATTTTAAAATCCCAAACCGAGGAAAATTTGACTTTCCTTTTGAAGTCTGTGAACCAGAAATTCTGAATAAGGAATTCTGTTAATCCGAGGGAAGGTGTTAGGCACCCCCGGATTCCGTGGTTCTAGCACGGTCTCTTAAACTATCATAATTGGCCTATTATCTAATTTTAATACATGTTTTAGCCTATGGTATATTTTTAACTTATTAGCCGCTTTTAATTAATTTTAGGAAGATTCAACGTTATCTAAAAGGCGCCTTGAACCACGTCACATGAAATGCACCTGCGGTCCATAACCCATTTTATTTAACGTTGTTGAGAATTGGAGTTGGGTCACATGAAATGCACACCCGAATTTAGGAAATTAATTTAAAATAAGCGCGCCTAAAGCAACTACGCGCTTTCAAGTTAATAACAAGGTTTGCGAGGGCCATGGAAAATTCAACTAATGGCACACCTCGATTCTAATTTCAAAGGATTGTACTCAACTAAAGCAAACTACGGATGTTCATGATTTAGGCACAACAGATGGAAAGCAGTATAGTTCCACACAAGCGGATTAAGTTCAGATGAGAATGCAGCAGTTCAAGTATATCCATCAAAATCTCTATGTATGACTCTCAACTGGAATGAAGAAACGATTTTCCATTACCAACTATAACATAGACAATAACTAAGAAAGTTGGGATTTTCCAGTAGATTTAACAAATCTTACCACAAACCAAATATAACTTCTTACAACGATACCATACCCTTGAATTTCATATCTCAAATTGCATAGAATGACCCTTTTTAATTTTGTTTTTGCTTACAAGAACTTAGTTCAGACAACAATTCTAAGCTAACTTGCCATATAGACACTTCACAAGCCAAGCCATTAACAATTTGTTGCCCCTTTATAATGGAACATCTGATGATACTAATATTAATAACGATCAACACAAGCAATGCCTTCTTCATTAAAGGTGATAACTAAACTAGTTTTGTCAAAGCAGAGGCGGGAAACAATCAGATCAAGAGTAAAAGAAAGCTGGTTTTCGATGTACACACACGGAAACTCTGAATATGACATGCACCCGATGAAACTAGCAGAACACAAAAACTCTTTTGTACAAGTACCGGGGGAAATATACACAAGAAAATAGATAAAAATGTATCAAACACAATACACAATGAGAAAGGCAACACATTCGATTATAGCAAAAATCGCACACTGTTGCTAGAAAATACTAAAACGAAATCGTTTATTAACACTTTGAGTTTATTAGTTTTCAATTATTTTTGTTCTTTGGACAGAAATTATAGATGAGATGAGGAAAATCGTTGATTCTTATAAAGAGTTTACTTGACAAAGTTTACATCTGAAGCCCAAATAATCCCTCTTGGTTTCTAACGATAGCAGAACAGTAATGGACGACCAAATAGAGGTCTAGAACGAGGACTGGAGCTCAGCTACTCGACAATCAACAACAGCAACAAGCAAATCGCGGATTCATTATATACATGCAAGCCCAGAAACAAACGGAGAGCTCTCTCAAATCAACCAAAGGAAAACAACTCTAGCCCTTTTGAATTTTCCATGTAAAAAAATCGATTGAAATCCACTATTCTTCTTTATGTTTTCAGATCTTTTCCTTAATTTTTCGAATTCCGGATCTCTCTTTTATGTATTTCGTGTGTGTTAAGAGATAAGAAGAGGAAGGAGGAGGGGTCTGTTCTTTTTCAGAGATTCTTTTTCAGAGAATGGCCAGGGGGCCGTTTTTTTTTTTTGTGTAGGGGTTTTCGGTTTCCAAAATTGTCTTTTTATAGGTAGGTGGTAGGGTAAAGGGTAATGGGTATTTGGGCAGGGAGATTGGGCTTGGGTTGGACATATTTTGGTGCCATTTATTTGGGCTGATTTTGACTTTAAAATGGCCCAAGTTCCGAATTTAAACCCAATTAAATAAACTCCTTATTTCCTTTTCTTTTTTTTTTAAATTATAAATCCTAGAAATTAAAATCCTAGATTATCTAAAAATGTGAAATTAAGCTAATTAACTAATTATAAAAATTATAAAACCTACTTAATCCTAAATTAAAAGAGATAAAAATCAATAAAAGGAAAAAGTGTAAAAATGAAGCATTTTTGTGATTTTCGATTTTTATAAAACAAATAATTACTGGTTAATCCTAAAAATATAAAACTAGATCCTAAATGCAATGCGCGACATTTTTGCTATTTTTTCATGATTTAAATAAAATTAAACATGCAAGAAAAAATGCAACCAATTAATAAAATCTATAAAATTCCTAAAAATGGCAAATAATTATAAAAAAAATCTATCTTCTTGGATTTTATAGGAGTATTTCATATAGGGCAAAAATCACGTGCTTACAGTAAATGACGAAGTGGATAAGCTCCTCGCCAACGGTTCCATCCGAGAATCAAAATACCCCCAATGGGTCGCCAACGTGGTCATGGTAAAAAAGAAAAACGGGAAATGGCGGATGTGCGTAGACTTCAAGGACCTAAACAAGGCATGCCCAAAAGACTCCTTTCCATTGCCGCATATCGACCAGCTCATCGACGCAACAGCAGGACACGAGTTGCTAAGCTTCTTGGACGCCTACTCGGATTACAAACAAATCCTGATAGAGGAGGAGGATCAAGAGAAAACTACTTTAATCATCCATCAGCGAACGTACTGCTACAAAGTCATGTCGTTCGGGTTGAAGAACGCGGGGGAAACGTACCAAAGGTTGGTCACCAAGATGTTCAAAGATCAACTCGGCAAAACAATGAAAGTTTACATCGACGACATGTTGGTCAAATCAAAAAGGAAAGAAGACCACATCGACCAACTTACAGAGGCCTTCAACATACTAAGACGTACGGTATGAAGCTAAATCCCGAAAAATATGCCTTCGGCGTAACCTCGGGAAAATTTCTCGATTTCTTGGTATCACAAAGAGATGTCGAAGTCAACCCAGACCAGATCAAGGCCATCAAAGGAATACCTAAAGTATTAACCAGCAAAAAGCAGGTGCAAAAGCTGACTAGCCGGATAGCCGCCATGTCGAAATTCATCTCACGGTCATCCGACAGATGCCACAAGTTTTTCACTGTGCTGAAAAAAGACAACGGGCTCTAATAGAATTTAGAATGCATCGAGGCCCTGAGAGAGCTAAAGACATACTTGTCCTCGCCCCTACTACTCGCTAAAGCAGAACCTGGCGAGCTCTTCCTAGTCTACCTGGTCATTTCGGAAGTCGCGGCAAGCGCAGTACTGGTCCGCGAAAACAAAGGTACGCAATCTCCGATCTATTATATCAGAAAAAACCCTGGTCGACACCGAAACTAGGTATCCCCACCTCGAGAAGCTAGCTCTGGCACTGGTCATAGCTTCACGAAAGCTTAGACCATATTTTCAATGCCACCCAATATTAGTAGTCACGACTTTCCCCCTTCGGAGCATCCTGCATAAACCCGAATTGTCGGGGAGATTGGCTAAGTGGGCCATAGAATTGAGCGAGCATGATATAACATATCAGCCACGAATAGCGATAAAGTCGCAGGTACTCGCCGACTTCGTCGCCGACTTCAGTGTCAAAATATTGTTCGAGGTCGAGTAGGAGACATTCTATACCTCTCCTGGGCAACCCGACCTCTGGGTCCTTTACACCAACGGCGCATCTAATGCGACGGGGTCTGGACTAGGACTCATACTTGAAGTCCCAATAGGCGAAGTTACTCACCAATCCATACGGTGCCCCGAAATGACTAAAAATGAGGCCGAGTATGAGGCCGTGATTGCAGGATTAAAGCTAGCCCTCAAATACGGAGCACGATGAGTCAACCTCAGATGCGACTCACAACTCGTCGTCAACCAAGTTACAAGGACTTTTCAAATCAAGGAGCAGAGGCTACAGAAATATCAAGCAAAAATCATAAATTACTGCCAGAATTTGATGAATGTCGACTCGACCAGATACCTCGGGACAAAACATCGAAGTAGATGGCCTCGCCAAACTGGCAGCAGCAACCAGAAATATCACCAAGGAGAATGTGGTCACCCTCCTTCACTCATCAATATACCAACTTGAGGCACATTCCATAAATTTGACTTGGGACTGGCGCAACCGCATCATAACATATTTGCAGGAGGGAGTACTCCCTCAAGACAAAAAAGAAGCCAAAAATCTTCGGATGCAGGTAGCCAGGTACATCATTTTAAATCACGACCTATATAAGAGAACGTTCGGAGGCCCCTTGGCTAAATGCCTAGGGCCGAATCAGACGAGGCGCGTGCTTGAAGAAGTACACGAAGGCCATTACGGTGCTCATACAGGCAACAGAGCCCTCGTCAGATGCCTTATTCGGGCAGGATACTACTGGCCCACCATGAAAAAGGAAGCCACAGATTATGTCAAAAGATGCGAACAGTGCCGAAATATGCACCTATGATACATCAAGCAGGCGAACATCTCCACTCTGTTACTTCGCCGTGGCCGTTCATCAAATAGGGAATGGACATCGTCGGACCCCTCCCAGCAAGTCGAGGTAAGATACGTTTCCTTTTAGTTTTAACTGACTACTTTTCCAAATGGGTGGAAGCAGGTGCATTCACCCAAATACGCGAACAGGAAGTCATCGCATTCATATGGAAGAATATCATATGCCGTTTCGGCATCCCTAAAGAAATCAGCTGTGACATGGGCCCCAATTCACCGGGAGAAAGACCACCGTATTCTTCAAAAAATGGCACATCAAGAGAATACTCTCCACGCCATACCATCACGCAGGGAATGGTCAGGCCGAATCCTCCAACAAGACAATACTGAACATTTTAAAGAAAAAGCTCGAGGACGCTAAAGGGTTATGGCCGGAGTTGCTACCAGAGGTACTATGGGCCTATCGCACTATGCCAAAAACAAGCACAGGAAAAATGCCATATTCACTAGTCTAAGGGACTGACGCCATGATACTTGTTGAGGTCGGAGAGCCCAGCCTAAGGTACTCCAATGAAAGTGGACGGAACAACGACGAGAACAGAAGACAAGACCTCGACGAGGTAGAAGAATGAAGAGACATGGCTTACGTAAGAATGGTAGCCCAAAAACAGCAGGCAGAAAGGTACTACAACAAAAAAGTCAAAGTACGACCACTCAAAGTCGGAGACTATGTTCTCAAAGCCAAAGCAAAGATCCGAACAAAGGCAATTAGGAACCCATTGGGACGGGCCATACAAAATCACTACAGCAGCAAGAAAAGGAGCATTCCAACTAGAGACAATGGAAGGAAAAACACTACCAAATAATTGGAACGTCGCTCACCTCAAATACTTCAACTTCTGAAAAAGGACGCCCCCCAAAATCATACTCTTTTTCCCTCGCCCGGGTTTTGTCCCAACTGGGTTTTCTCGGGTAGGTTTTTAACGAGGCGGCGAAGGGGATGTCTCGAAGTTTAAAGTATAATTCATCGCCCCGCCTGCCGATTGTCTCTCCAGGCCAAACGATGAAGGGACTAGATACATGGAAACTTCTCCAATATATGTATGAAATGAACATGTATAGTATTCTCCAGTGAATGAAATAAAGCAACATTTTGTACTCTCCACCAAGATATTCTCCAATGAGTGAAATAAAGCAACATTTTATTCTCCATCACGTAAAAATTCGACTTCGCTCGAATTACAACGGGTTAACATTTCGACCATAACTCGAAATAACACCACTACGGCCAAAAGCTGTCGCCAAAAGAAAAATTCGACTTTGCTCGAATTACAACGGGTTAACATTTCGACCTAAAGTCGAAATAACACCCCCACGGCCAAAAGCCGTCGCCAAAAGAAAAATTCGACTTCGCTCGAATTACAACGAGTTAATATTTCGACCTTAGCTCGAAATAACACCCCTGCGGCCAAAAGTCGTCGCCAAAAGAAAAATTTCGACTTCGCTCAAATTACGACGGTATAACCTTTCGACCTTAACTCAAAATAACACCCCTACGGTCAAAGGCCATCGCCAAAAGAAAAAACTCGACCTCGCTCGAATCATTTAAATTCGACCCTGCTCAAGTTACTAGATCTACAATCAACCACGCCAAAATAGTACACGATGGGCCGAAAAGCCAGAGACCCCCTCACAGCAAACAAGAATAACAATTTGAAGGTACACAGCAAAAAGATAGTCATTCCATTACAACTATTATATTACAAAAGTTTTGTACAAAGGGCTCGAAGACGCCCTCACAAAAATAGCAAAGCGAAAACAAAATAAATACAACAGCCCTACGCTGCGTCATCTCCCGTAGCATACTCCTCGTTATACCAAGAATCGGAGGCGAGCCTGTCCGCATCATCATCATCAACATCATCTCCGCCAGGCGTACCAGGATCATAACCGCAGGCCTCACAAGCTGCACGTGCTTTAATACGTACACCCTCGAGTTCTGCCTCGGAAACCTTCCCGTTAGCTTGCAGTAACTTGTATACATCTAGCTGAGCCTCAACATGGACCCACATCTCATACAACTCCCGCGGCACGACGGGATCAGCTGAGGTATGAGACGTGGAGGGTTGCGACTGCCGTCGCACTTCCTCTGCCTTCTGCAACGACCAGGCCGGTCGTTTTGAGAATTTAAGCTCCGTTCAGCGACATAAGGTCTGGAACAGCTTCACATTATGTGTATCAACTTGCATGCATGATTGAATTCAGCTAACGAATGATTCGGAGTCGAATTGGAAGAAGGATTCTAGTTTTGGAAGCTTGAGCGATGAGAATTTGACCAGAATTGGACTTTTGAGTAAACGGCCCCGGAATGGGTTTTGGGTGATCTCAAGAGATTCGTATGGTGATTTGGGACTTAGGCGTGCATCCGGATTCAGATTTGGAGGTCCGTAGGGTAATCTGAGGCATTTCGGCGAAAATTGGAAAAGTTGAGGTTTGGAAAATGGAGAAGTTTAACCCATAGTTGACTTTTGCAATATCAAGGTCGGAATGCAATTCCGAGAGCTGGAGCATCTACGGTATGTCATTTTGGACTTGTCTGCAAAATTTGGCGTCATTCCGAGTTGATTTGGTCGGTTTCGGCTTGAGTTTTCAAAATTTGAAGAATTGGAAGTTCATAGTTTGATTCTTGGCATGATGTGTATTTCCGGCGATGTTTGATATGATTTGGGACCTTGAGCAAGTCTGTTTTAGGTTATATAACTTGTTTGTGTGATTAGGCGGGGTCCCGGGGGCCTCGGGTGTGTTTCGAATGAGGTTCGAATGTTTTGCATAGTTCCAAGCAGGTCTGGTTCTGGTGTTTTCGTACCTGCGACCTTGGAGAGCAGGTGCGGCTCCGCTTCTGCGTGAGCCCGACCACTTCTGCGGTCATGCACGCGTGGGTAAATTCTCACTTCTGCTGCTCCACTTTTCGCTCCTGCGGTGCTGGTGCGGTTATTTTCCGCAGATGCGGTCCCAGACCAAGTAGCCAAAGTTCGCAGATGCGGACTCCTTCTCGCAAATGCGGCCCCGTAGATGCGGTTTCTCGACCGCAGATGCGATTTTTCGACCGCAGATGCAGTTTCTCGACCGCAGATGCGGAAGTCCTGGCAGAATCCTTTTATATCGAGGGTTAGCCATTTTTTATTTTTAGTTTTAAACTTCGGATTTGGGAGCTTCTTTTGGGGTTTTTCAAGAAAATCGATTGGGTAAGTGTTCTTCACCTAGAATCTAACATATTCCATGATTTTATCTTCGTTTTTATCATTTAAATTGTGTTTTGGGTTGGGAAGGAGTTGGTTTTTGAAGAAAATTTCTAAAATGAAAATTTGTGATTTGAGGGACCAAATGGTATCGGAATTTGATAAATTTTGTGTGGTTGAACTCGTATTGGAATGGGCATCGGTTTTTGTAAAATTTGTTGGGTTCCGAGGTGCGGGCTCGGCGGTCGACTTTTGGACCAATTTTTCGATTTTATTAAAGATTGAGACTTTATGATCCAGAATAGTTTCTTATGTGTTCTATTTGTGCTTTGAAGTTAATTTGTTTATATTTGAGCCGCCCGGAGATCTTTCACCCGAGAAGTGCATTTTAGAGTATCGGTGTGTCGTCTTTAAGGTAAGTATCTTGCCTAACCTTGTGTGGGGGAATTCCCCGTAGGATTCGAGTCTTCTATGTTGATTGTAGTTCGTGTACGCGAGGTGAGGAGTGCGTGCTCGGACTTAGTTGTGGAAAAGTTGGCCTTTTAGGGTTCTTAGGTCTTTATATTCACTATGTAGGAATGTGTTCTTGACATGACTGAGTTTCCTATTTATTTGTTTCACCTCCACATGCTTAATTAGAATTAATTGCTTCATGATTCACTCTTATTGCCTAATTGACCCTAATTGATTTAACTGAAGAATTTCGCCTCTCCTATTTTCATGCTATCTTTTCATAGTTGCTTATCTTATTTGAGAATTATTATTACCCCTCCTGAACTTGTTTAGTCTTAAATGAAGCTATGGTCATCTTCCCCTAATTGAATTGTCAAAATCCTCGAAATTGTCCTAAAAGAGTTTAGATAACCTATGTCCTTGTTGACTTGCCCTTATTTGGGACTATTTGACTCGTGTTGAATTCCTTGTTATTGACTTGTATGTTGTGGGATCGTTGCTATATATTAGTTTTCCCGTTGTTGAACTGTTCCGTTTATGCCAGCATTCTTTTCTGTGGTTATTCCTTGTGAGCTGGTTCTGCCGTTTCCTTGCGATTTACAGTCCTTAAGTTGATTTACTTGTCTTACCTTGTATTATTGTCATTGTTGTTGTTTTATGTATTGTGGTGATATACGAGCTTTCTGTTGTGTTGTGACTGTTGTTTCTGTTGGTTGCGCTGCATGTTTACTTTGGGACTACGGATCGGTGTTCTGGGAGATCCCCCTGCATATTTACTTTTAGGACTACGGAACTGCACCCAGGAGATCTCCCTCCATATTTACTTTTGGGACTACGGGACTGCACCCGAGAGATCCCCCTGCATATTTACTTTTGGGACTACGGGACTGCACCCGGGAGATTCCCATGTACACATATATTAATTCGGACTGTAGTGCGGGATACCGAGAGATCCCCAGCACACATATTGAGGATACTAAGAGATCCTCGGGATACCAAGAGATCCCCAACACATATTGAGGGTACTAAGAAATCCTCGGGATACTGAGAGATCCCCAGCACATATTGAGGATACTAAGAGATCCTCGAGATACCAAGAGATCCCCAGCACATATATTGAGGATACTGAGAGATCCCCGGGATACTGAGAGATCCCCGAGTATTTACGTTTAGGACTACGGGACGATATCCTGGGAGATCCCCTGTTAAAAATCATTGCGTTCTGAGCTGATGTTTCATTGATCCTATCCATGTGTAAACATTATAGGTGTTGTCCATTCTATTCCTTGTACTTACTAGTTATTATGAACTATGTTAGGACACTTGCACAAGCATACACATGGTTAATCACCCTTATCGGATAGGAGGCTCCTTGAGATTCCTAAGTATAGACACACACCTTTGTTATTCGCCTTCCATGTGAGAATGACTCTTTTGGGCACGTGAGTTGTCAGTATGATCAGGAGGTGTGATGAGGGCACAAGATGCCAAGTGTTAGGGTTCAGGTATTGAGACCCGTATTGTATGAATATGAGATGAGGTGTCACCGGGTGACTGATATTTGAAGGTTATCTATCTGAAAAGATTATATTCGAAAAGCCTTTATTTTGAATGAACTCTTTTTAAAAAAAGGAACATTTATTTGAATGAAGTATATTTCGAATCATTTTTTTTCTTTTATCACTTGAAAGGTTTGACTATTTGATTGACGCTTGCTGGTTAAGACTTAAGGTGAAGACTATCGGAGTTGTTGAGTTATGACTTGTCTTTACTGTACTTGTGATTTCGAATTTGGGTTGTATTCTCGCTTACCTTTCCGTGTTTTCCTTACGGTGTTTTCCATGAGTACTTGCTGTTTTCCTTCCTTATTTTAATTGTTGTATTGTTAGCTGTATCGCGTAGTCTCTATACAAATATCATGTTCTGTATAAGACCAGTAGGTGTCTTGGCTGTTCCTCGTCACTACTCCACCGAGGTTAGTCTTGATACTTACTGGGCACCGCTGTGGTGTGCTCATACTACACTTCTGCACATTTTTTTGTGTGCAGATCCAGGTATTGTTCGCTAGTAGCTGTGTGGATTCTAGCCGAGGAGACTCAAGGTAGTCCTGCTGCTGCGTTTGCAGGCTTCGGAGTCACCTTCCTATTTTATATTCACGCTGTTGTACTTATTTCCATACGGTTGTGTTTAGAAGTTGTAGCGAAACTCTGTAGAGCTTATGACTTGTACTGCCGGGTTTTGGGAATTATATATTTAGTAGAGATTTTTGCTTCAAGACTGTTAAATTTCATTTATTAATGTGGTATTTCAGCATGAGTTAGGCTTACCTAGTCCCTAAGACTAGGTGCTATCACGTACCCAAACGGAGGGAAAGTTGGTATCAGAGCTCTAGGTTCATAGGTGCTACGAGTCATAAGCGAGTTTAGTAGAGTCTTGCAGATCGGTACAGAGACGTCTGTACTTATCTTTGAGAGGCAACAGAACTATTAGGACAATCTCACTTCCTTCACTCTTATCGTGCGAGCTTATTGATCTAAGAGTTTGAATTTTTATCATTCCATTCTCTCACCGACGGTGAGGACACGAGCTGCGGTTATCGATGATGCTGCTTCCAGAGCAGGTATCGCTAGAGACAGAGGCAGAGGCCGATGAGGAGTACGTGCCGCAGCTAGACTACACTCAGTGCAGCGAGTTTTCGTTGGTCAGGTTCCAAGCGTCATGGCGACAAAATTTGTGGTTCTAGTTCAGCCCATGGTCAGGGCAGCAGCATCCGAGGGAGAGCAACTTAGAATTTCAAGGTTCAAGAAAGAGTGACCCTCCTACATTCAGTGGTTGGGTTTCAGAGAGTGCACAGGGTTTTCTGGAGGAGTGCCATCACATTCTCCACACTATGGGTATTGTTGAGTCGAGTGGGGTTGCTTTTACTACGTTCCAGCTTAGGGGAGCGGCTTATCAGTTGTGGCGGGCATATGAGTTGGGTAGCCCGGTCGAGCCAGTTTCACTTACATGGGTTCAGTTTTCAGAAATATTCCTGAGAGAGTTCATACCTCAGTCCCTTCGGGTTGCATGGCGCGCGGAGTTTGAGCAGCTGCACCAGGGCACTATGTCAGTATCAGAGTACGCCATCAGATTCAGTGATTGGCCAGACATGCGCCGACCTTGGTTTCTACTATTCGGGAGAGGGTCCGCCGGTTTATTGAGGGACTCCATCCCAGCATCAGGACTATCATGGCAGAGAGTTGGAGATTGATATTTCGTATCAGCAGTCCGTGAGTATTGCTAGGAGGGTGGAGGGCATTCTGGCTCGAGAGAGAGAGAGGAGAGAGAGGTCAGGCGAGGCCATGAGAGAGAGGGGAGACGAGATCAGGAGAGAGAGAGAGTACAGGGAGGCAAGGAGGCCTCGTAGAACGGAGAGATCTGCTAGTCCTTATTTTGGAGGCAGGGTGCGAAATAGTAGAGGTTTAGTGGGTCAGCCAGTTCAGTTTGCGCTTCAGGCTTTACTCAGTGATTTAGGTATTCATGGGTCTTAGAGTACCCGTGCCGCACAGTCCCCACAGCCACGTCAGTAGAGAGGTTGCTTCAAGTGTGGAGATCTTATCCATATGGTGAGAGATTGTCCCAGACTTCGGGCCGATGTGCCACATCGAGGTATTCAGGCGAGTAGAGGGCGCCCAAGAGGGGGAGGTCCGGCCTATTGATGTGTTCCACATGGTAGACTTGAGGCTACTACACCAGATGATGTCATTCAGGTATGCTTTCGGTTTGTTATGGGGGAGCACCACCCGTATTTCATCTCAGTTCTGCTTATCGGGGTAAGTTCCCCTATCTGTTGCTCCACTTATGGGTGCGTTTCATGATTTGCACTCTGTTTATGTGATTAACCTGTTGGGAGGTTCTATGAGTGATAGTCGTGCCTTTCATTTGTTTCTAGTCCTTGTTGAGAGTTATGAGACTAGTGGTAAATTCCTATTGTCCTTTTCGGTAGGCTTGATATGATTTATGAGTATTTTTGGCTACGAGCCGTGATTTTATGCTCCACCGGTGTGGGAGCAAGTACATGTTGTAATTTTGTTGATGGAATTGATCTACTGAGAGTTTCCAACTGATTTGATGTGTACCCTACTTGAGATTCAAAGGTGAGGGCAGGACCCTCGTTATTTCATATGATTTGATGTGATGACACCGGGCTATGTACCGCGGTAGGAGTTATATCAGTATGAGATCCTTGTGATTCTTTTATATGCTTTAATTCTTTCTTTTTAGATTGTTTTGTAAATGAGTTTTGATAGAAAAATTTGTGCTTGACGGACTTGTTTGATAGTTCCTTTATGTGTTTCCCTTTCCATATTCAGTCATTTTTCATTCTGTGCTTCTTGAGTTATAGCTTGTGGGGTGTGTGCCCGTTGGTATTAGTTGTGATTTGGCTTCGGTTGTTAGTATGTGGTTTTCGTGGTTATTGTATCATCGTCAGTGTTGTGGAGGTTTGAAGCGGGTTCCTATCGGATATGAGGCTTATGGCCAGTGCAAGATTTGATTTTAGGCAAGTATTGTGATCAGGAATGTTATTATAGGCCTATGTGTGGTGTGTATGTTGTGTGGTTGTACTCTGTGGGGGTAGGCATAAGTGGTTGCAGCTAGTTGAAACTGATACCGGATATGGATTTAAAATCGGGTCTCTTGGAAATGAAGGGGAGATGGGGATTTTGGCTCAAAGGCTTATTGGTATTGCTAGAAAGGCTAAATTTCAGTTGATATGGTGTCGTCAGATTTATGTGGATTGGGGTGATGTGGGATCACCCGCGGGTGTATGCTGGAAGTGTGCATTCAATGATTTGAGGACTTCGAGGCGAATCTTGGCACGTTCGAGGAGGAACATTGGTTTTAAGGGGGGAGAATGTAACGACCCGGCCGGTCGTTTTGAGAGTTTAAGCCAGTGACGTAAGGTCTGGAACAGCTTCACATTATGTGTATCGACTTGCGTGCACGGTTGAATTCAGTTAACGAATGATTCGGAGTCGAATTGGAAGAAGGATTCAAGTTTGCGATGCTTGAGCGGTGAGAATTTGACCGGAATTGGACTTTTGAGTAAACGGCCCCGGAATGGGTTTTGGGTGATCTCAACAGCTTCGTATGGTGATTTTGGACTTAGGCGCGCATCCGGATTCAGATTTGGAGGTCCGTAGGGTAATTTGAGGCGTTTCGGCGAAAGTTGGAAAAGTTGAGGTTTGGAAAATGGAGAAGTTTGACCCATAGTTGACTTTTGTGATATCAGTGTCGGAATGCGATTTCGAGAGCTGGAGCAGCTCCGTTATGTCATTTTGGACTTGTCTGCAAAATTTGGCGTCATTCTGAATTGATTTGATCGGTTTCGGCTCGAGTTTTCAAAATTGGAAGAATTGGAAGTTCATAGTTTGATTCTTGGCGCGATGTGTATTTCCGGCGTTGTTTGATATGATTTGGGACCTTGAGCGAGTCCGTTTTAGGTTATAGAACTTTTTTGTAAGATTAGGCAGGGTCCCGGGGGCCTCGGGTGTGTTTCGGACGAGGTTCGGATGTTTTGCATAGTTCTAAGCAGGTCTGGTTCTGGTGTTTTCGCACCTGCGACCTTGGAGCGCAGGTGCGGCTCCGCTTCTGCGTGAGCCCGGCCACTTCTGCGGTCATGCACGCCTGGGTAAATTCTCGCTTCTGCGACTCCACTTTTTGCTCCTGCGGTGCCGCTGGTGCGGTTAATTTCCGTAGATGCGGTCCCAGGCCAAGTAGCCAAAGTTCGCAGATGCGGACTCCTTCTCGCAAATGCGGCCCTGCAGATGCAGTTTCTCAACCGCAGATGCGGAAGTCCTGGCAGAATACTTTTATATCGAGGGTTAGCCATTTTCTTCATATTTTCAGTTTTAAACTTCGGATTTGGGAGCTTCTTTTGGGGGTTTTCAAGCAAATCGATTGGGTAAGTGTATTCACCTAGAATCTAACATATTCCATGATTTTATCTTCATTTTTATCAATTAAATTGTGTTTTGGGTTGGGGAAGGAGTTGGTTTTTGAAGAAAAATTTTAAAATGAAAAATTGTGATTTGAGGGACCAAATGGTATCGGAATTTGATAAATTTTGTATGGTTGAACTCATATCGGAATGGGCATTCGATTTTGGTAAAATTTGTTGGGTTCCGAGGTGCGGGCCCGAGGGTCGACTTTTGGACCGATTTTTGGATTTTATTAAAGATTGAGACTTTATGATTCGGAATAGTTTCTTATGTGTTGTATTTGTGCTTTGAAGTTAATTTGGTTAGATTTTAGCCGCCCGGAGATCTTTCACCTGAGAAGTGCATTTTAGAGTATCGCTGTGTCATCTTAAGGTAAGTATCTTGCCTAACCTTGTGTTGGGGACTTCCCCGTAGGATTTGAGTCTTATATGTTGATTGTAGTTCGTGTACGCGAGGTGACGAGTGCGTGCTCGGACTTAGTTGTGGAAAAGTTGGCCTTTTAGGGTTCTTAGGTCTTTATATTCACTATGTAGGAATGTGTTCTTGACATGACTGAGTTTCCTACTTATTTGTTTCATCTCCACATGCTTAATTGGAATTAATTGCTTCATGATTCACTCTTATTGCCTAATTGACTCCTAATTGATTTAACTGAAGAATTTCGCCTCTCCTATTGCCATGCTATCTTTTCATAGTTGCTTATCTTATTTGTGAATTATTATTATCCCTCCTGAAATTGTATAGTCTTAAGTGAAGCTAAGGTCATCTTCCCCTAATTGAATTGTCGAATATGTGAGCACGTGATTTTTGCCCTAAGCAAACTATTTCCAAAAGTCTCAAATAATTGATTTCTCTATTATTTTACAATTTTTGTGAATTTTGTGCTACATTTTTGTGTTAATTGGTTGCATTTTATTCATATGAAAATACAAATAGGCATTTGCGTTTAGGGATTTAATGTCACAATTTTAGTATTAGGTAGTTTTAGGGCAAATTTAAAGAAAATTGCAAAAAATAGTTCTTTGCACGTTTAATTGTTAATTGTCGCATTTATCTTTAAATAATATTTTTTTTTAAAAATAATTTTAGGAGTTAAATAGTTTAATTAGGTCTTTGTTTTGTTTTGACATTTTATAAAATCAGAAAAAAATAATAATAAATAAATACAAAAAGCCAAAATGAACAAACAATTATAATAAGAAGGCTGCTTTGAATTGGGCCATTGTTAACAAATTCGGAGCCCAGGTGTTAAAACAAGCCCCAGGCCAGCCCAAACCCGCGTCTAAACCCGGTCGTCCCCTACCCCACCAAACGACGCCGTTTAGGCACCCATTAATCCCAGCCTTTCATTTTCCCAATCCAACGGTCAAAATTGGTTATAGCATTTTAGATATAACTGTAATAATCATTCATAAAAATTAAAGACCAAAGTCCCTCCTTCCTCGTACCCCTGCAACCCTACCCCATCTCCGCCGGCCGCCGTGTCCCCACCACTGTTCCACCACATCCCCGCCGCTCGCCGCCGGCCGGAAATCGTCGTCGCCGGCGGCGAAGCCCCGAATCCTCCCAAAATTTCACCACCTACTCCCCTTGTCCTCCTTTTTCCAACCCCCAAGACCATATTCTTCAAATCCTAGCCATTTGCCTCGAATCTTAGATCTAAAGTCCGGCTAAAAACACAAGTTCATCCAAATGACTCCAAATCTTCACCATACAGTCCCCTCGTCCTCCCCTTTACAAATCCTTGGTTATTTTCTTTCGAAGTTCACCAGGCCGCCTCCAATTTCAAATCTAGGGTTTCAAGTTTTTCTGCCATTGGAAAGCTTCACTCTCGGATGATTTTGATTAATATTATGAGTTTATTTCGACAAAGATAAACCCATAATATCAATTAAATTCGTTCCCTGAAATCAAATAAGCTCGAAGATTAATTCAGTAAGTCATTTTCCCCTTTTCAGTTTCGATTTAGTTCGCTTCTTGTTCTATCTTTTAATTAAGTGCAGTTTTAATTTTGAATATTTTAATTAGTGATTTGTTTGTCGATTAGATTGTTGGTGATACATGTTTCTATTAGTTCTTAGTTTAATTTTCATTTTTGTTTGTTTACACTGTTTTTTTTCAGTTTTTAGTTAGCCATTCGTTAGTATAATTGTTAGGTATTAATTCAGTTTTAATTAGTTTAAATGATTAGTTTCAGTTGAATTTTGTTTGAAAACTGTTGCTCCTTGATCTTCCTGATACTTCACTTCGATTCTGTGGTTAGATAGTTAATTCAATTGTAGGATTTGTTCTGTGTTTAGTCAGTAATTAGTACTTCTTTAGTTCAGTACTTAGGTTAAGTTGATTTGGTTATAGCTGATAATGGTAATTTGGTGAATTGAGACCTAGATCGAAGGTTAATAATTGCAAAATAGATTCAGGGGTTTTGTTTGGGTTTGGGTAGTAATTTCAGGGGGTGCTAAGGGTAGTTTAGGCATGGGAGAAGGGTAGTTTTATTAGAAATAGTGATTTCAGAATTAATACAAGGGTAATTTAGGGATTCTAAGGGTAGGAAAATCAGAATAGAACCCCCTAGGACTTTCTAGAAGGGGTTTTAAACTGAAATTCAGTAAACTTAGGGTAGTTACTTGTGTAACAAGTCAGAAAATAAGGGGTAAAAATAGAATTAAAATAGGGACTAATGGGTAAAGTGAAAATCTGAAATTGGACCCTAAGTTTGCCTATAAATAGGCATTCATTTGCCTTGTATAACAAGTTTTTGGAACCCCTGAAAATGCTATAAGTTGGAGCCCTTCTCTCAACTTTCAGATCTGAGACAGAAAGTCACAAATTCAAAATCCAAAAACAATAGAAATTACAAATTAAAAAAAAAGTTGTTTTTGTTCAAGTTTCTTAGTTTAAACCTTAAGTTTTAGAGGTTAATTTGCATTTCCTAGTTCAGTTCTAGTAATCGGAAGTTCAGAGGTGTTTCTGTCTGATTTCGGGTAATTTTTGGAGTTCAATCGAGTCAGTTTGGTAATCATTCGGTTGCTGCATTTCTATGGTGTGTCACTGGTTTGCGTGAAGCTGTTTTTGGATCAAAATCACTTCTATTTGATGGTTATTGCTGTTGAGACTTGCTGATTGCTCCTGTTAGCTGTTGAATTGCTGCTGACCTTTCCTTCTTCTTCTTATATTTCCAACACCAGGTACACATTTGAGCTTCTTTCACTGTAGATCCCCTGCTGAAAATGAAATGAAACTGAAGTTCATGCTATAGATCCATTGTTTAATATTCCTGTTATGTTTGAATGATTTTTTGTGCGATCTAGTTGGTCGTCCAGTGTAATTAACAGTGGACTTGAATTAGGACTTTAAAATGACTTGGACTGTGTTGATTTCCAATTTGTAGTTATCTTAAAGTGGCTGTTAACGCCAAACAGGACAAGTAGTTCATTGAGATTCGATTAGCATTGTTTGTATACATAGTACTAGACTGGCTGAATTGTATTAATGTAATTTGTAGTTACTTAGCTTTAGATTTAGTATAGTAATACTTGTTTAGCCTAGCAATTTTCTGTGTAAAATTCAAAATCATAAACAGTTTAAGTTTGCAATTGAGTTGGAGTTAATGGTTGGTCACGTTGAGTACAATTCTAAGCAAATGTTCAATGCAAATGTTGATGATTCTAGGTCAGTAATCGAAGTTAATAGTTCACTCTAGTTTTAGTTGTTTACTCATCAGTTGGTTCTTAAATTTAACTGTTGATCAAAGGGTGAAATAGCTGTGGCATGGTGATTGTGTGAATTCCAGTTTTGTTCCATCATCAGTGTGTTCCGAATTAAGCCTTGCTGCTGGGCTCACGTTAGCCCAATGGCATGAAGCCTTGATAACCACTGGTTGTCTAATTTCTGGCCCTCATTTGGGCCTGAAGCCCAATTTAATTGCACTCTCGCGTATTGGGCTATTTTGGGGCCTAGTAAACTGAAAATCATAGAGTTGAGATTTAAGCCTCTTCGAATGCTTTTAATGAACTGATTGGTTAGTAAGTAATTAGGGCTTTTTTTTTCTTTTTTTTTAGAGTCAAACAAAGATAGAAAATCGTATTCGCTTTAGGTTTGACCTGTTAAACAATAAAAGGGACGAGCCTCGCCGAACAAAACCAACACATTGCGGGGCCTCGATAAATGTTTATACTAAAAACAATTAGATTTTGGAACGGGCCGTTTAGCGGATTTCACGGCCCTTCCTATAATAATAACGCGTTAGTCTCTTTAGGCACGCTTTTAAAATTACTCTCTTAAACTCGGGTGCACATTTATGTGACCCAAATCCAAATCTCAACGGAGTCGAAATGTGTCAACAATCACGGGTGCACTGGTGCGACGTGGTTCGAGACGCATTTTTACGACGTTGCAATTCCTTAAAAAATGAAAGAACAAATAAATAAAATAAAAGCAGTTTATTAATAAGAAGTACATAGGTTAGAACATGTTTTAAAATCAGATAAAAGCAAATACAACAGTTGAGCGACCGTGCTAGCACCACGGAACCCGGGAATGCCTAACACCTTCTCCCGGGTTAACAGAATTCCTTACTCGGATTTCTGGTTCGCAGACTGTTAACAGAGTCATAGTTTCCTCGGTTCGGGATTCAACTGGTGACTTGGGACACCATTAATCTCCCAAGTGGCGACTCTGAAATCTTAATAAATCCCGTTTCGATTGTCCTTTAAGTGGGAAAACTCCTTTACACCCTTGCGGGTGTAGTGAAAAAGGAGGTGTGACAGCTCTGGCGACTCTGCTGGGGACACAAACCCAGAACTTCAGTTCAGGGTTTAAGAATTCGAGCTTAGATTAATGGTTATGTTTGGCTTTATCTGATTTCCCTACATGTTTCCATGCCTTATGTGCTAACTGTTTACCGCTTTGATATTATCTCAATTGTATATATAAACTGTGCCGAAACCCTTCTCTTCTCACCTCCGGGGATGTGCTTACTGGTTGAGACTCCCTATTCTGTTAGTGTCAATACCAGGAAATAAGAAAGAGGCCGGACAAGTTACTAAGCCGGATGGCCTTTTGGTTCCCGGTACGTAGCCCCCTCCTCGACTCGAGTTGTCCGCTCGGGTACACAGTCTAGAACCTATACCCAGGTTTTGAACCTAGAATAACTTGATCCCATGCTGGATCCCTAGTAGGAACGCTTATCTGCATCACGTGCATTTTGACTTAAGGGACTCAACACAGGGGTTGGGTCCGTCTAGGACAGGTGTACCCGGAATAATGGACCATCCTGCTGCATCCTACTTGTGCATTTATCTGTTTGGGACCCGCATGCTGACCGGCTTTGAATATTTGGGAAAAATTGGAAAAACCAAAAGAGAAAATAGTAGTGTAGAGAGTTAATTTCCTATATTAGAAAAACCAATGTCCAAGTAGTGCCGAAATGCTGCCGAATTTTTGAGAAAATAAAAAAAAAAGAAAAGTTCTTTTTAGTTTGCCAATGGAAAAGAAAAACAAAAAGAGTTTTATTTTCAAATTAGTTTATTTTATTTGCTACTGAAAAGAAAATAAGCGTATTTGCCAAAAAAAAAAAGAAGAAGAAAAACAAAAGGGTTTTGTTTTCAAAAATAGTTAGTTTATTAGCCTGAACTACGCTGGTTTGATTCTCACCGGATGTGAGATACGTAGGCAACCCTCATCGGGTCCAACCTCCCCTTTTTCAAAAATAGCCAAAAAATGCCAAAATTTTTAATTTCATCATGAATAAGTCGGGTGCCGCCATTCTTGTTTAAAATAAGCCGAATGTCCCCAAAAGGGCGCCGGAAGGCTGTTTTTGCAAGATCAGCCACTCTGAGTAATTTTTAACGGTTAGCAGGCACAACCTTAAAATCTTCTTTATGAAGTGCTGAAACGCCGTATCCGCAATACCGGTTGTTTGTTCAAATTGGAAATTTGAACAGAGATTGTGCCATTTTCTCTTTTAGGTCAAAATAAATGATTAAAATCACCTTAATAAATGTGCAGGATGAGCACGACTCAAAATGAATTATTTTCAATCATGCATAAAATCCCTTTGGAGTTACGTCTGTGGTGGAACGACTTAGGCAGAGAAGGGCAAGATGCAGTCAAGAAACATTTGAAAGGGCTTACCGGTTTGCTCGATATTGTGCCTCGGGGAGATATTATTAGAGCACTGGTTACATGTTGGGACCCAGCACATAATGTGTTCCATTTTTCGGACTTTGAGCTTACCCCGACATTAGAGGAAATAGCTGGCTACATTGGAAAGGATGAGGTTCCGTTGAGGCACAAATACTTGGTTGCCCCCAGAGTTGTAGCCGTGCACAGATTTCTAGACTCTTTGAAGATAGTCAGAACCGTCCATAACACAGATCTGGCAAATGGCTTTTGTACTCTGAGCTTCATATATCATCGATATGGCCATATCGGGGGGTTCAACAACCCAAAAAGTAAGATATATAGCAAAGGAAACCGCCAGAAGTGGGAGGAGCATCGACGTTTCGCCTTCATGGTAGCTTTCCTGGGGCTTCTAGTATTTCCAAGGAAGGATGGGAACATTGACATAAAAATAGCTGGGGTCGTCAGCACATTAATTACTCAAGCCAAAGGTACACTTGCACCTATGATATTGGCCGACATCTTCCGTGCTCTTACAGCCTGCAAGGCCAGGGAAGCTTTCTTCGAGGGGTGCAGTCTATTGTTACAAATGTGGATGATCGAGCATCTGTGTCATCGTCCTCAGTTTTTGAGCTACGGGTCTCCAGAAAAAACATGCATACAAGAGTTTTACACAAGGATTAAAGGGGCCGAATTGCCAGAAGGAGTCACAGGTTGGACAACATACTTTCGGTCCCTCACCGCTAGCCAAATAGAGTGGACACTGGGATGGTTACCCGTTGATGAAATCGTATATATGCCGGCAGCCCGACCACATTTCCTTCTGATGGGGCTTAGAAGCATTCAGCCTTACGCACCGTATCGAGTGTTGAGACAGCTGGGGAGATGCCAGATAGTACCTAAGGATGATGATCTTAGTTCGCAAGTTGTTGAGATTGGCCCTGATGGCCAGTTTCCTGAAGCAATGGTCCGCCAAGTCTGGAGCGAATGTCAATATTTGACGGCAAACACTTGTGTTCGAGATCGAGCCAAAGGAGAAGTGTCGCCTGATTATCAGGCTTGGTATAGAAGGGACGTTGCATTCGGAAGACCGGCCAAACGACCTCACATCCAGGAATTTGTTGAATCATCACGAGAACAGTGGGCTTGGTTAACTAAAGAAAATGAGTATAGGGCCCGCATAGGAGCATTGGAAAAACAGGTCCAAGACCTCCGATTTGAGAATAGCTTGCAAGCCGCGGCTGATGAACGTGAGAAAAAACAATTGGCCAAAGAGAATGAAGCCTTGCGAGCCAAAAAATGAAAAATCGTAAAGAAAAATGAAAAAATATAAATGACCATATAAAAAAGTTAAAAAAAATATAGTAATTAAAAATTAAAAAATATAAAATATAAAATTGATAAAAGATATATGATAAAAAAAAAGTAAAAAAATAAAATTAATAAAATAAGAATTAACTTAATTTTAAAAGAAAGTTAAAAATAAAATTAAAAAAAAATTAAAAATTATGGATAAAAAAAAAATAAAAAAAAATTAAAAATTAGATATTTATGGTTTTTCCCTTTTATTATTTTAGAACGCAGATTCCTATGGGATTGCCTACTATCACGCCCTGCGTGAATCAGACCAAGCGAGTTCGTGAAAATAAATTGCAAAGTAGAAGCAGGGATATTTTTGGGCAATTTCAATTTTATTGATAGCAAAATTTGGTCAATTTACCAAAGGGACTCAAAACAAACTAACAGACTCTAAAGAACTATTAAACTCCATCATCCTTATTTCTAATTCAAACAAAATACAGACTCAATCTAACTGACTTGTCTTTTTAACGAAAAGGAAGATACAATCTGGGTTAAAAAGATAATACAAACCCAAATGCCGTAACTCCCAAAAAAAGGAAAATCAGACTCGGACGAAAACTTTTTTTTTTGTTTTTTAGTAGGAGAAGGAGTGCAGACTTCAAAGACAATTACGAATACATTAAAGCTCCTGGTGCCCGCGGGACATCATTCGTCTCGCCGCGTGGCCTATATGCTAAGTTCCCCTTTGAAGTCTGTCAGGTGCGTTCATGTAATTCTGCTTCACAAATATCATCTTGATGCCAAGAAGGTGGTACGTCATTGTTTCTCGGCCACATTTGACATTTCCTACCGTAAATGGACATGCAAGCAACCGGTTTAAGATTCTCTCTCGGAAGTTTCCTAATTCTCCTTCGAAGCAACCCACCCCTTATCTGTTGAGGCGCCTAGCCTCAAAAGTCCGCTCAGCGTCCTATGGCTTTGTTCCCGGATTTGTATGCAAGTCATTTTAACTGTGCCAAATGCCCATGTAAACAATGTTCTGCGTTTCGACTTTTGAATTCTGTTGCCTGTCTTTGATCATTTCGGTGGTTTCTGTGGCAATGACCTTTTTCTTTTAATCCTGTGACCTCATTGTCATATCTTCCTTTAACTGGTTTAACCAGCGGGCCCGTTCTTCTGCATTTTTAGCCATTGCTTCCGGACCCTAGCCAATTCCTTTTCTGCCTTGTTGCGGTCAAATCGTAGTCGTTCACCTTTTTGCCTTAGATTTGCTATAAGCTTTGCATCCTTGGCACTCTGACAGGGTTATTCGGCCTCTAACTTCATTTTTTGGTTTGG
>NW_017677510.1:0-10342 GCF_001879085.1 Nicotiana attenuata
AGATCCTTCCAGTTCTAGTCATTCCCTGTGCGGCATCAGATTCTTCCATCTTTGCTTTTTCCTTTCCCCTAGCTTCAGCAACGTAATCCCAAGGTATAGCGCTGGACTTGAAAGGAGGTGCGGTTGCTACTGTCACTGTGAACGGTGTGGCCACTTCTACCTCAAATGGAACAGGTGTGGCTGCAGGTGGTGCTACCTCTACCTCAAATGGAACCGATGTAGTTACCTCAACTTCGACTGGAGGTTGTATCTGTACCATAATAGGAGTGAGTGTGACCGTAGGTTTAAAGTCACCACCTTCCCGAATAAGCTCGATTGACCCCTCAGGATCCCATTCTTCATCCGTCTCTATCACATGTACCCCATCACCCCTATGATCTGGAAGAGGATTGTTGCGGACGTTGGGTGCAGCTTCCTTTGCCCGTATGACCTTGTTATCAATCAATGCCTGAATCTTATCTTTCAATGTCATACTGGAATGATATGCACAGGTTTTATTTGGGTTGACCCATTGAGATAAATTCTCCATTGCCACAGCGGGAATAGGGGTGACATAACCAGCAGCCTTCGATCTTTCGTACAGCAGGTTGATAGGTTCAGCAATGGCGGTGTATTGTCTGGGTGGTTTACGACCAAAGTTAGGTCGGGGTTTCTGGTAATTTGGACGATTTGGAGGTAAATAATAGTAGGATGGCTGGGTGTTATAAGTGTGATAGGCGGTGGCGGGTTGGGAATATCTCGGAGGTGAGGGTTGGTATGTAGGTGGAGATGTTTGGTATGTAAGTGGAAATTTTGGACCTTGGGCCACCATTACTGCCCCTACTTCTTTCTTCTTTGATATGCCCCCTGATTGTAATGCTTTGTTCGTGGCTTGTAGTGCCTCAAAATTGGTCACCATCCCGCTTTTGATACCCTCTTCAATCCTTTCTCCGACTTTGATGATATCGGAGAACTTATGATTCTCAATGACCATTAGATTTTCATAATACTGTGGATCCTACGCCCTGACAAAGAACTTGTTCATCTATTCCTCTTCTAATGCTGGTCTGACCTCGGCTGCTTCTGACCTCCACCGAGCAGCATACTCGCGAAAAGTCTCAGTTGGCTTCTTCTTTAGGTTCTGGATATAGAAGATATCTAGTGTATTCTCCGTATTGAACCTGAACCGATCCATGAAGTGTGATGCCATGCTCACCCGATTGGCCTATTTCTTAGGATTCTGGCTTGTTTACCAGGACAGGGCATCTCCGGTAAGACTTCTCATGAAGAGCTTCATCCGAATCCTTTCATCTTTTCCGACCCCTACGAGCTTGTCGCAATAAGTCCTCAAATGAACCTTGGGATCACCTGTTCTATCAAACATTTCGAACTTGGGAGGTTTGTAACCCTCCGGCAGTTCCACATCTGGTTGTATGCATAAATCCTCGTAGTTCAGACCTTCTATCCCTTTGCCTCCTTCAACACCCTAAACGCGACTCGTCAACTTCTTGAGTTCCTCGGCCATGTTCTTGATGAGCAGGTCCTTTTCAGTGGATTTTGGTGTA
This sequence comes from Nicotiana attenuata, assembly GCF_001879085.1. Lineage (NCBI taxonomy): Eukaryota > Viridiplantae > Streptophyta > Magnoliopsida > Solanales > Solanaceae > Nicotiana > Nicotiana attenuata. The sequence continues at coordinate 1,545 of NW_017677510.1, forward strand.
TCGGAGATTGGTTGAGTGGAGTGAGGTACGGTTTCCATGTATATGGGGTTGTTTTGGTGGGTGCCAGGGATTTGGGTGTAGTGGTGATCGTTGGTCGAGTTTAGAGGATCAGGAATAGGTTATGGTATGTTCTGAGGAGTGTGATAGGTAGTGGTTTGTGAGTACTGGGTTGGTTGATGATGGTGTTATAGAGGAGTTGGTACCGGTAGAGGATTGGGATTTTGAGGTGGAGCTGCATATTGATGGGGTACGGGAGGATTTTGTGGACGTTGGTTTGGCGTATTCTGAGGAGGTGCTGGGTTTTGAACATTTTGTTGGTTGACATCCGGGACGTTTAGAGTGAGGGAGAGGTTTACTAGGTTGCGGACCTGCTCAAGTTCTCCTTTTAACTCCAGTATTTTCTGCTCTAATCGCAGGACCAAATCATTCTGGGCCGGAGTGCTCCGACCGTCTGAAGTTTCGATGTTCTCAGCATTTTCTTTTCGAATACCGCTCAAGTCATCCATATTAGCTTTTCCTCTGCTTTTAGGATTACTCGGAGGAAGAGGTGGTGGAGGGCCTCTAGATCTGGCGTGATATGCTGATGATGCCAGTATGTGCGAACCAACCTTAGGGGATGGGAATAATAAAAGTAAAGAAAAACAAAAGGTAAACAAGTTAGTAAGGATTCTGAAAAAATGCTTGCAGTATTTAAACACATACTGCGGGAATGTAAATTCGCATCCTAATTTGGGAGTCTCGTTGTGCCCGAGGTAGGCCTAGCGACAAATAGATTTGGAGAGTTTTCGTGCCAATGATTGCCTCATTTCATTAATGTAAAAATAGATGAATCTAAAACGACACTAAATAAGATAAGTCACTAATGGCACTTGGCCTTATTACATTTGAAAAAGCAAATAAACCTAATCTACTTGGTCCCAGAAGGACCTTCTCCAGGCTGGATGCTCTTGTCGATCAAATTCCCTAGTTCGCACAGGTTCAGCAGTAGGTATGCTCTTGCTAAGTGTCCTTCTTCATTTCCTTCGGTGTTCTGGCAGTCGGTGACTCTCTTCCTCATCTTTCCTTCCAATTCCATCAGACTGTACTCCAGATATTCTAACCTTTCGCTTGATTTAACAGCCCTCTCCCTCCATTCATTGATTAGTTCCATATCGGTCTTGTGTCGCTCCAGGTGTTCAGCCTCGGACTCGTGAACTCTTTTGCGTAGTTTGTTGTACTTCACTTGGGCCTCGGCAACTTCGTCTATGACCCTATTTCCTGGACCAACCCTTGGCTCGAATATCCCTGCTATGTTATCCTCTAACCATGAGGGGTAAAAGTACACATGACCAGCATGATATCGATCTGGCTTGATGGTATCCTTTTCCACTATAATTTTCAAATGCCACATATGCTGAGCTTCGCACTTGTATGGGACGTCGTCATCCTGAAAATCTGCCCGATAGTGACTCATTTTAGCAACTCGTGGTATGACCTGCGTCCTGCCTGCTTGTCTCATAACCCTGATGGGAGCATAAGGGTATATACCCCTCAACCTGATTAGTACCAAGTGTGGAACATCCCTGGATCTGATAATGAACTCGTCGGTAGGGAACCATTCAAACATCCATTGAACTTGGTCCTCGGTCAAATTGTTGAAAAGCTGCACCCATCCTATAGCATCCTCTGGTTGAGCAAACCTGTCTGGGATATAGGTCATTTTCTTGGAATGATGGAAGGCTATGTGATCATTCCACGGCCTTCACGGAAACTCTTGATGGTATTGACCTTTCTGGAGATGTTCTAACAGCCAAACTTGTAGCAGCAGATTGCAACCTTCGAAGTTTTTGTACCCCTTCTGACAGCGCTCTACGTCCCGATAGATGTCTGCTATGATCATAGGGACAATGGTATTTGTCTGCCCTTCGATCCCCTCCATCAAAGTTTTGGTTACCATGGCCAATCTGGTGTGGATTCTGTCCCCTTGGATCGGGAACACTAACTTACGCAAAAAACAGACGATGAACACATAAACCCTTTGGTGAATCCAACCCAAGGAAGTTATGGAGAATTCGTCATCAAAAATACGATAAGCTCTGCTGTGACCGTATCGTTCATTGAGGAAGTCGAGAGGTATGTAGGAATTTTCCAGGCACTCCAAGTCATCATTCTTCTTTAATCCCATCATTTTCAGAAACCCCCTAGTAGAGCGATTTTCCGGCACCAATAAACCAGGACTGTCCCAAGGTAGCCCAGCGAATCGCCCTATTTCTTCTAAGAAAGGGGTTATTTTTATGTTTCCAAAGTGAAACACGGCTCTTTCTTTGTCCCAAAACATTGTGGTAGGTTCGATCAACATGTTGTTCGGCTGGAGGTCCAATAAAGAAGGCAAATTTCCCAAGACCCTTTTCACATGATTCTTATCACTTGATGGAAGAACCTCCCACCAATCTAGCAACAATGGTGGTATGTTACGGACCATGCCGAACCTGGGGACTTCGTACCTCATTTTCTGCAAAGCAAATATGGTTAGGCCCTTTCCCCCTCCAGATCCGACTATTTATACAACAATGATTAGCATATTGGCACTTACTTCTCCAAGATTAATGCACACAATCGTGGTGGTGTCCGTTGGGATTATGGAAAACCCGATGGACTTTTGGACGAGGCTTGTCTTAAAGGGTTATTATGTGGACAACATATTAACCTGGCTAGGTTTGACCATGATGCATGTACAATTAACCAGAGTAAGGTTTCTAGAGAGGTCTAGACTGGTACCCTCAAGTGGACAACTTGAGGGGGAAAGGCACGGAACCGTCGATTGCATCACTGAACGACTAGTTTTACCGCAAATATGCCTTTCCGGATTTAAAGGGTGATATATAGGAAGGGCGCAAACACTCATCAAGTGTTGCTATAGGATTGATTACGCATGAGTGTAATATGATGTTGAGCATGATGTATGCAACAATAAATAGCATATTCTCACGTATTTGCACGTTAAAACAAGGAGACAAGTCAGTTTTTGTAAGGCAATCATAAATACTTGAAAAATAGGCAATTAAATCCAAAAAAGAGGAAAGGGAAAGGGTGCACATGTATTAACAGAATAAAGCATGTTCAAGACTAATTCACAAAAACAAGTTCGTTATGGTAAGAGCCTAAAATATCGCCAAAAGAGTCGCCATGCTGCGCGTCCCCTTTTTCCTCGCGGAGTTCGGGTTTCGACACTTTGGGACAACTCCTTTCCTTTTGGGAATCCGGTATGAGATTTGAATAGTTGCCACCTAACGGATTAAGGTGCGTTAGGGCACCTAGAACAAATAACTCGTGAACTAGTTTACATCACCGGAGATTGGGTAAGGGCTCGAAATTACCTTGAGGGGAAGGTGTTAGACACCCCTCGAGGTCCACAATGGTGGGTCCTGGCCAAACTCGATTTAAGCGAATTAGTCATATAAGCCGAAAAACAAACAGATATTACTTTTAAAACAAGGAGTAAAAGGAGTCCTAGGTTTTTTAGCCTATAGGATCACTTCTGTGCAATACTTGGTAATCGTCCCCAAATTGGGGTGCTACACATAGCATTAGCGCACAGGTCATCATTTCCTTTTACTACCCAATTACCCTTCCCCTTTGTTTATTACCCAAGCATTCTAATAACATCTGATACGTGCCCTATGCGTGCATTACTCGTCCCTTACCTATGGCCCTGGAGGTGTTTAGGACCATTATTTAAGGTGGTTCTAGACTCACCTATGGTGCTTAAAGGAGAAAATCTAAGCGACAAACAAAAAACAGGTAGGACAGTCACATAAAGAGCAACTAAGGGGCTCATATTTACCTCCACAAATAGACAAACAATTTCACGCCTCAAACAAACAGTTTTAAACGATTTAAAGTCCTATAGCAGGATATATAGATGAGCTCAAAATATGCAGCAGTTTCATTAAGGCGAGGCAGTAAATACCTAATCAGTTTGCCTACTGATTTTATTACTTCTTGAACCTGGGCAGTTTATAAGTAGTCAAACAAGCAAAGTTTTTGGCAACTTCAGGGTTTTAATTATCCTACAGGCTTGCCTAGGCGATAACCAGAAGGATCCTATAGGTATGATATCCAAACATATTGTAACCAGTGATAGTTTAAACAGGCAGATTTTATCCGTTTAGACTCTATAGGTATGTTGTCTACGTGCTGAAATGATCACACGCATTATAGAACTGATTTTACATGTTTATCTCTATGAGCATGATATCTAAGTGCTGGAACTATTTTCATATTAATTCCTTATAGGCATGACGGTTAAGCGATGAAACTGATTTTATATATATATTCCTATAGGCATGATATCTAGGCGAGTAAAGGTGTCAATTAATTGCCAAGTGAGTGCAACAAAATATCACAGAAACATGATTTCTAATGCATGCATAGAGGTTTTGAAAACATGATTATTGCAGAATGGCAAACGGCCTAGAAGCAGGATTTCTTGGGTGACAATTCAACATAATGAGATAAACCCTAGGAACATGGTTTCTAATGCAAATAAATATCATCATAATAGTCCTATAGACATGGTTTCTACCCGCTCCCCCACAAAGTTATATATAAAAATCCCTTCCCGGTTTTACTAATAACCCCAATATCTATTTTTACAGGAATTATTATTACAGACCAGATATAAATGAATTACAGAATGAAATTGCTATACTATAGGGAGCCTGGATAGGCCCAAAAGTAAACCTGGAAACCAGGTCTTAAACCAAGTCTGAAATATGCCAGTATCTCATAGTACAGCAAATGGCCTTGTGGTGCGTCAAAGTTCCCAAGGGCCTCAGGGACCCCGGGCAATGCTCACACCAGAAACCTTTTTAAAGAAACAGTTTTGTGAACAAGTTTGGAAAAGCCAGCCCCAGTGTGTCAGAGTTCGGAGGAGTCTCATGGACTCCTAGGCAATTCTCACACTGGAGGGCAGGACCCTAGATATTCTAAGTGTAGGAGTTGAAAATAATACATGAAAATATGAGATAGTTTTAAGAAAACAGTTTGGATTTTAGGAGCAAATAAGAACAAACAGAGTCATTTCAACACTTAAAATTCAAACAAAGATTCCGGCAATCAAACAGTAGAACAAAAACAGGATCACAACCACTTCAAGCAAAGTTTCACATGGCCAAGATTTGACTTAGTTCATTAATCATCACTAGGTGGTCAGATAGTATGTTGGGAACAGAATAATAAACAGACAACTACACAGAGAAAGGTAGCATGGGTTGGGAACATAGAAGTCAGGAACACATAAAACAGGGCAAGCATGCTAGTTGAGAAAACAAGTAGATAAGCATCCTGTATCAAAATAGAACATGTTAAAGTGTGTGAACCATATTGACATATTGAACAAGACAATTTCATGATAGTTAAGGGCATGCTAGTTAACACAGGCAAAGACAGATTGAAATCTTATAACAGTCAGATTCCACAACATACTGAATAGGACATAGCAACAGAAGTAGTTTTGCTAATTTAAAGCAATGAACAGGAAAGACATGACAGTAGTAATCATGCTAATTGTGAGCGATAAACAGGAAAGACAGGAGTGAACTACACAGAAGTGGTCATTCTGATTGAGAGCAACAAACAGGAAAGCACATAGGTTCAACTCCATAGCATATTGAATGATACTAGGAATGGACACATACCAGTTAGGAAATAGCAAACAGGAAGTTGAAAGTATGCAGAATCCAATAGTCTAGCCTTGGCTTTCAGCCGGCTAGACAATGTAGCAAACACAAGTAACAGAAAGGTTTGAATGGGAGCAAGAGTTTTTGTGTGTGTGTGTGTGTGTTTCTTTCTGAGTGTGTTCGTGTATTTGAAAGAAATCAGAAGGGAGTTTATATAGCATTCAACAGAGAAGATAATTAAGGCAAGAACATTAGAGTTTACAAATAAGGCAAGCAAATACAATCAGCCAGTTAATTTGGAGGCTAAACTTGATCAAATAATTCCACAGAATCCGAAAAACATCCCCCCCCCCCCTAAATTGGGGAGAATCAATTAACAACTCAAATTGGGATTCAGATAAGGCAGGAAATAAATCATAAGTCGGTTAGAGTAAATCAGAACGTAGAAATTAAGCTAATAAACTAATTAAGACAAGTAATCCATTAGGCGTCACAAATAAGGAAAATAGGTAAAAATCACAGGGAAGTACTAATTTCAACAGAAACATATAATTTGAACCCTAAAAAAATCAGTCAATCTCTTTTAATTGACAGAGATGAAACATAACGGGCAAATACTGAAATAATCAGTGAAATACGCGGAAACCCTAGGGTTTAGAACATAGTCATGAGAATCAGTCGAACAAGTAAAGAAAATTAGGGTTAAACACTTAAAAATTTAGTATTTTTTCAGAAACTTAAAGGGATGAAATCCTAGCTTTAGAGAAGACAAAATCGGTTTATAATAAGAAAACACAGAAAGTTTTTAAGGAGAAACAACGAATAAACTTAAAATTATCTCAGATCTACAAGGATCTGAACAGATTCGAGTAGCAAGAGACTAGGGTTTTAAAAGAATGACAGAGATGAAAGAATATCTAGTTTGGAACCAGAGATTCGAGCCATAAACACGAAGATAATAGTACTCACAAACGGAGATGACCATAGGTAGGTTTATAAAAAGGTTTTGAACAAATTTGAGTTGAATCTCTTCGAGATTCCTTCATATAACAACAAAATCGAACAACCAGAAGAGGTAAGAGGTCGGATAGGGCGGTAAATCACCAAATGATTCCATATTCGGTCGGGAATCAAAGGGATTTGGGAGGAATTTTAAGTGACAGCGCTCTAGGGTTTGAGAGTGTCTGAGAGAGAAGAGAGGAGGAGAGGATTCAGAGGCGGCGCAAATGAGAGAGTGAGGTAAAATTGGGTCAGGGTTTGGGTTAGATTAGGGTATGGGCTGAGGGTAGATGAATTGGCCTGGGGTTTTAATTGGGCTAGGGGTATATTTAATAGGGTTAGGGGTCCGAATTTAAACATAATTAAAGGGGCTATTTGTTAAATACCCAATTTATTAATAAAATAATTTGTAAAAATAGCTAATTAAAGGGTCAACTGCTTGACGGAGACTTCAAGGTTTGCCTGCTCGGTGTCCGCATGCCTCGGAGTCACCTTCCTCTACTTTTACTACTGTTGTACTTTTTATTCAAAAAGTGTTGTACTAGATACTTATCTTACTCTGTAGAGCTTATGACTCTATTCCACAGTTCTTAGGGAGTGTATTGTTGAGATTATGTCTTTTGGAAGTGTTGATACCCAATTTTTTCCTATGTATTTATATATACTCAAAATATTCTCAAATTAGTATGCACACGCATATATAAGCATGCCCAAGAATTTTGGTATTTTTCCCTTATTTTTTTTAAAGATCTTAAAACCAATTTGTTGTCTATTTTAATAGTACAAAATTCGATAATTATTCCTAAACTAGAATTTTTGGTGAATAATTTATTTCATTCTCATATCTACGCTAAGATACAATTAAAGTAATTTTCGCGTATTTTTATACATTTGTTTGGTATTTTTTTAGCTAAATTGCATACAATTGCAATTATGGCCTATATTACAATTAACGGCATTTCATAATCATAGAATTACTTTTAGTATTTTTACATTTATATTTATATGTTATTAATTAGTTCAGTACCTGTAATTTATTTTTAAATCATTTCTTACCATTTTTATAAAATAATAAAAGGGGAAAATTGGCTATTTAACAAACAGCCCCTATTATTTTAATTATAGCCAATTTAGCCCCATCCCCATCAGATTTTTAATTAAACCCAAATGGCCCAATAACCCATTTAAACCAGGCCGACCCAAGCCCCCTTTGATCTGAACCGTTGATCTTTGAGATCAACGGCCTCAATTCGTCCTTCCTTAATTAAACCTAATGACTAAACCTAATTCCCTCATTTTCATTTCAGTAGCCGCCCCTGAACACCCTCCCCCTCTCAAACTCTCTCGAGTGTTCTTGAAACCCTAATTACCTTCCCCCCATTTTCGACCTCTAACTCACCAGAACCCATGGCCTCTCAGGCCATGGATGATCTATGCTCACCTCCTATTGCTCCTGTGTGCTTGGTACTCGAAGGTTCGAGGCTAGACCTCAAAGGTCTCCACCCAGACCTCCGCCGACTTGAGGTTCCCGGCCATCTCCGGCCTGGCTCCGGCACATCTTAGCCTCCTGAGCCTGTTTCCAGTCTCATCCGACTTAGATCGGACGTTTTCGAAGCCTTTCTCATTCTAGGGTTCATCTGAAAACCCTACTATCGAGGTTCTTCTCCGGTTATCTCCAGATCTGTGTGTATTCATGCTTTATCTTGAGTTTTCAAGTGGTTTCCCCAATTTTTCTTTTTAAAATCTTACTTTCAAAGTCGCCTCTTTTCTGGTTTAGGGCTTTCCGAAAATGCTTCAGTGTTTTCCGACTTTTCTTCTTCCTTTTTTATGTGTGTTTTATATTCTTATGTGTTTTCATATATACATGTTCTTCTACCACGTTTTCTGTATTTTGTTCTTCTCTGTACTATGTTTTCACATGCTATGTTTATATGCCATGTTTCTATGCTATGTCTCACATGATATGTTCTGCTACTTGCCTTCCACTATGACTTGATATGATTCATCTACTGCATTTTTCAACCATGTTCATTAAGTGTTCCTACTATGCCTGCTTAAGCGTATTTGCCTCTACTGTCTCTTCTACTCTCATTGTGTTTCAAATTAATTCCCTTACTCTATTTTACATTAAACTTTCTA